>NW_015090792.1:1453837-1659634 GCF_001431845.1 Calidris pugnax | reverse complement strand
TTTTTTTTTTTTTTTTTTTTTTTTTTTTTTTTTTTTTTTAAACCTTTAGGAGGTGGTAAAATGCTGTTGTAATTCCATGGGGAAGAAGTCTGATGGTTCTGTGTGAACAGCTTCAGTTCAAGATTCATTGGGGAGAATGGCTAGCTTTCAGGTCTTGTAGGTGCTCAAAAGTGTTGTGGTAGTCTGGGGCTTTGAAAACAATCTAAGCAGGGTTTTTGGGTGGCTTGCTAGACTGAGCTGGGGTTTGTATTGATACCAGTTTTAAGGGATTTGACTTTGTATTTTTTAAGTGCTCCTAAATCTTCAGGAGTGAAAACTGTGCTGCATACACAGTATGTTTCTAGGCAATGGGATATAGACTTACTTTGTTTCTTTTAAGTAAGTGTCCTTTTCTGTCATGTTGCCTTTAGCCATAAATGCTGTCTTCCTACTTTTTTGGTTTTTTTGGTGTCACCCTGGCAGTACTTGCGTTTTGATGTAAAGTCAAATGTCAAGATACTAGGTATTGTAAGAGTTTGTAGGGTTTAAGGTTCAATTTTCAGTGAGTTACCTGCATTTTCTTTTTTGATGGGATTTGCAAGGCACGTAAGTCTGGGCAGCATTTTATGAGGTCAGTATTTCTGCTTTTAAATTTTTGTTTGTTTGTTCTTTTGCTATGTCAGGTTTAGCTATTGGAGTTGACAGTCACCATCAATAGTTGAAAAAAAGTATAGACAGTTTTCTAAAAAAGGGCTTGTTGTGGCAGGAGGAGGGGAGAGTTTGGGTTTTGAATACAGCATTTGGTATGTTGTACTAGTGGCAAGGAAATGTTATTTTTTTCCTCATCTGTTGAGTTTTCAGGTGTTTTTTTTTTTATCCTCTGGTAGGTTACAGCTGATCTGTCAATAACTTTTAAGGAACCAATTTTTGTTTTTTCTGCTTGTGCTACATTGTGAGCATTAATATATTATAGCAGTGGCTTATCTTAGAAGTAAAAATGGGAGACTGGGGAACCAGGTTCTTAAGCTGTATGTCTAAAATTGTATGCTTGATATGCATGCTCTGATATGCAGAAGTTGGATAAATAATGGCAGAGAGGCCATTTGCAGTCATATACAGCTTACTTATCTATCTGTGCGTTCAGAACGTGAGCTATGTGTACTTGTCAGAGTCCTTTGGAAAGTCTGAGATGAGACAGGATGCAAAATGAAAGAATGTGTGAAAAAAACAAAAGAAATAAAAGGGGTAAGACATCCAAAACATGTGATACAGTTGAAGCCACATGAAACAATGTGCTGATTGTGAGTGAAGCGGTACAAATGTCTGCAGGTTCTAATTTATTTTTTTTTAAAGCCATGTTGTTTTCTGGTAGTGATTGTATTTTAGGTATATCTGAATACCAGGCAAGAAAGTTGCTTAAAAAACAAGCAAAAAACCCCCTACTGTTAATGGAATAGTAGTCTAACAACAAATGTTGTCAGAATGTGGACCCATGAGCTCTGTAGTGTGAATGAAGTTTGTGTGCCAGTGCTGTGTTCAACTTTGAGAAAAGCCTAACTTCTCTTTATCAGTCTCTCAACCTGTGCAGATGGGCTTACCACAGAGGGCAGGATAGGAAGACTCAATTTGGACTCGATTTTTGAGGCAAGAAAACCTGTCTGATGCTTTTCCGCTCTCTAGCTCTACAAATAAGCTCAGTTATAGATGCTAAAGAACATGGAGATACAGCATAACGTTTAGTAAAATATACAGCATTTCCTAAATATATTTGTATGAATCTACAGAAACTTTCCCCTGTATAAAGCTGTGGCTCTTGTCAGACTGTTTCCTGCCATCCTTCTCACATATTTAAATAACCTAAATTTTTAGACTTGCTGATTTTCTTCACCAATATTTTCCATCATTAGAGAACTGCAGCATTTAGAAAGCATTGCTTGTGTTGTTGCATTTTTGTTTTTAATTAAGGGCAACTTTAGTAGCAGATAAGATTAAAAAAAAAAGGTAGGAGAAGCTTACCGTGATAGTAACGTATAGTCAGCTCAGTCTGCACATTATTCTGTCCTAGCCAAGGAAAGGTGCTGCACCTGGGGAGGAATAACCCCCTGCACCAGGACAGGCTGGGGGCTGGAGAGCAGCTCTGAGGAGAAAGACCTGGGAGTCCTGGTGGCCAACAGGATGCCCATGAGCCAGCAATGGGCCCTTGTGGCCAAGAAGGCCAATGGCATCCTGGGGGGCATCAGGAAGAGTGTGAGCAGCAGGTGGAGGGAGGTCATCCTGCCCCTCTGCTCTGCCCTGGGGAGGCCCCATCTGGAGCACTGGGACCAGTTCTGGGCTGCCCAGTTCAAGGAGGACAGGGAACTGCTGGAGAGGGGACAGCAGAGGCTACAGAGATGATGAGGGGCCTGGAGCATCTGTCTTAGGACGAGAGGCTGAGGGATTTGGGTCTTTTTAGTCTGGAGAAGAGAAAGCTGAGGGGGGATCTGATCAATGCTTCTAAATACTTAAAGGGTGGGTGTCAGGAGGATGAGGCCAGTCTTTTTTCAGTGGTGCCCAGGGACAGGACAAGAGGAAATGGGCACAAACTTGAACACAGGAAGTTCCACCTAAACACGAGGAGGAACTTCTTCACTTTGAGGGTGGCAGAGCCCTGGCAGAGGCTGCCCAGGGAGGTGGTGGAGTCTCCTTCTCTGGAGACATTCCAACCCCACCTGGACACATTCCTGTGGGACCTGCTCTGGGTGACCTGTTTTGGCAGGGGGTTGGACTAGATGATCTCCAGAGGTCCCTTTCAACCCCATGTGATTCTGTGAAAGGAAACTGCTCATGGGAGAGATCGTTGCATATCTCAGGACTGGAAATTAAATAGTTTCATATTACACTGAGAGGAGTTATGGTACTTCCCTTTGGTGTGTTTTAGATCAGTAAAGGAAGTCATGATACAAGAGAGAAATGAGGTAGTTTATCATTGCTCACCACGTTCTGTGTCCAACAAAGCACGTATTTTAAAAGAAAATAAGGAAGGAAAAAGAAGAACGTGGGTTCAGTAAAAAAGAAACTATTATCATGGAATGTTAGATGCATATTTTACAAAATGTTACCATGAATTCACAAAATGCCTTGTTTGGTTTCATACCTTTGGTGAGGAGTGCTACACAGTACATCATCAAAGTTTTTTAACTGGTTGATCAATCTGTAGAACTCTAGATTAAATCTGTTATTAATTTAGTTATTTTTACTAGCACAGTGTATTGATGCTTATTTCTCCCTGTCATCATGAGGCATGTGCTCTGAAAATCATTGAAGTATTAGACACTAAAATGTCAGACATTATATTATATTATATTTATTTATAATTTATATTATAAATAAATGATATTATTTATTAGTCATTTACATTGTTGTCAGACATAGCTGCCAGTTAACACCGACTCACAGCTGTTTAAAGTGAGAAAATAAGAAACCAAATCTTATAATTCTTGTTAAAATGAAGTGTCATATGCATTCACTCTGCAGAGCAACTAGAGAAATTGCTCTGTTATTTATCAGTTTCTATGTGAGCCTTAACGTAGGTGTGTTTGCAGGCTCTCACTGCTACACTGAGGTCTGTCCCAGCACTTCCCTCAGCCTGCAGCAAGAGGGGAGAGATGAAAATTTCTTCTAAGAGCATATGGTTTTATTTATAATGTGTTTCACAACTGTGACATTCGTAGGCATGGCTTACTTGTGTACTACACTCCCACTCCCTCCCTCTGCAAGCAAGCAAAAACTTCTGATACGTGCACTCACATTTTTAAGAAAAAAAGAAAAGTACATGGAAGTAGGTGGAGCTTTGTTGTATCAAACTGAGGGTAAACATTACTTCACTAAGATAAAGAAAATTAACTCTTACACAGTAAAAAAACCCATAAACTTCTTAACTGAAAGTATGCTTCTTCGCATGATAGCAGGTAATTTCTTTACGTAGAATAATGCTGTATTTTCATCAGATGATTGACAATGCTTGGAGAAGAAGGGAGAGTGACAGAAACTAGTGCAAGCACAGGTATTGTGGTGTGTCATGAACAGAAAAATCTGTCCTTAAATGAACACAGTGCTTGCTGTTTTTTTCTACTACATGATGTTTAACTTAAAAATGCCAACAAACTACAGCCTCTTGTTCTGATCACATCCAAGTGACTAATAGCATCTCTTGGTACTGTTAAACCAAGTCTTTAAAAAAAAAATATTATTTAAAAACTATTATTTGTTCCATCTTCCCCTTTCAGCCTTCTTTAACATTTATGTCTGTGACAGATATGACATAAAAAGGGAAGTACAAATATTTCAAATGTAAATGTTAGTCTTAAACCTGCTGCCATTTTTTTTATGGTGACTGTTACACAGTGTTGGGTTGTAGTGGTTGCACAGACTCTTTCATGTACCTCTGCTGCTCTTAGAGTGTTCTTCTATTTTAATTTATAAATGCAGGTATTTTGCAGATTCCTTAAATGCAAGTAGAACAATTGAATGCTCTAAATTATGGCTGTTTCACTTCTCTTTTTTTCTACAAATTGCTATTTTTCCATTGACTGCTTCTCCATGCTTACAGGAAAACTAGAGTCTTATCCTGGTCTCATCATTCATGTGGAACAGAGTCATGATTTACTGTAAAGCTGAGTCTTTATGCGGTTGGTCCCCATGAAAGCAAATGGAACTACGGTCACATTCTGGACAGCAGATTTTTGCCACTTCCTGTGCAATATGGACTCTATTTCTAAATGAATACAAAAGCCTTTTGTTCTGCTGAGTCAAAATCCAGAACAATAGACAGCTACAGAAAAGTTAGTACACTTCGTTTCTAGTTCCAGTTTTGACTTTGAAGTTCTCCCCTGTACTTGCTTCTCTCTTTTTTTATCCTCTTTTTTTTTAAATGCTAGAGTTGCAATATGATTTAGCACGCATGTTCCAGCATGTGTTTTCTCTGAGCTCTGTTATTACAGTTCTCCTTTTCAGTTGCAGCAATCCTATTAACTGTCACCAGTCTGCAGGTTTTGTCTGCTTCACATAAAGCTGCTTTTTGCAAAAGAGAAGTGGAAGACAATGATCATCTTTCATGAGTCCAAAGCGTATCATCTCCCAAGGTTATGAGTAATAATAAATTGTTATTTTTGAGGTGCCTAATTCACTGTTTGGTTGCTTCGAAATGCAACTGACAACTCGTTGAAATGTATTTGAGGGATGCAGGCTTACTGCCAGTAGGGTGTTACGGTAATAACAGGATATGATCCATGAAAAAGGCTATATAACATAGATGTTATAATATGCCTGGAGCCATCACGAGCACATACCATTTGAATCTTTTGCAATACTGCTAAAAATTGTGATATTGCCTAGCATTATAGCCTGTGAAAATTACAGTAGATAAGAAAAGTATGTAAATGTGGGATTGTGAAAATGGATGGAAAGGGAAAAAGAAGGGCCCTGTGGGTACTACCTCACTTCTGCACCAAACAACAGTGGGAGAGGAGGACCTACCATCTGTTAAAAGCTGCAGAGTCCAGACTTTGGTTTCAGAGAGCATAGTGCTGACTGATGCTAGCAACAGGATCATGGGCTTAGGTGAATTTTGTGTAATGCTGTGATATGTTAAATCGTTCTCCATTGCAGAGTAACAGGGCTGCTGCTGGTGTGGGGAAGATGCACCTGCTGAATTGTTTGAAATGCAGGGAGGGAGAGGAAGGAAACCCACAGCGAAATAAAAACCAAGATTAAGTTTTAGACTCAGATACTTAATCCAATGTCTGCATGAAGTACAGCAGACTGCAAATTATTCCCAGGGGAGATTTTAATGGGGTCTTGAAGCCTTTATCAGTTTCTTTTTGAAACTTCTGGGACCTTGCCTTTTGTTACAATCACTGCTTGCATCTTTATAATATGATGTATTTAGCTCTAGGAAAATCTGTACTTTGAGAGGTTTTTTTCCCCCATTAACAATTAGTGCATTTTAATAAGAATTATTGCTATCTTTTCATCATACTGATGGGCTAAGCTGATTGAAGCTCTTTGGATCAAAAGGCAAGGGGTATTTTGGACCTCAATTCAATAAAGAATTGAGATTTGTGTTCCAGAGGGAAGGTATTTTGAGCCTCTTGCTTATCTTTTTATCACTTCTTTACACTTTATGGCATGTCCTTCACTGAAAAAAGTGCACTGCAAAGTTTGGTACATGTTTAGCTGCAATTTAGATATATGTATTTGTTTTCCTCCAATTAATTTTAAATTGAGTTGCCTTAATTGTACAGAGAACTTCTGAGCAGATCAAGTTAGTAGGTGACAATACTGACTGAGTAACTATGACTTCCTAGTCTTAGGTAATTATCTTGGGAGAACTTTGGTAAATGAAAAAATTACAAAATTCAGGAACTGTCCACACACAAAAAAAAGTCTCAACAGAAAGAAGAAGAGGAAATAAAATGTGGAATCCCTGAATTCTGGCATAAAAAGAAGAAGTGAGCAGCAGTCAGCAGAAGAAATACTGGTTATTAAAACTGATGGAGAATTTGAACATCTGAAAAAACTCAGAAGGATTTACCAGCATGTGCTGGATATTTACATGAATGTGCAGTGATTCAAGGCTTCTCAGAACTATGTTAAAGCATGTGTAAGAGAATTCTTGAAAAGTGTATATATAGGAAAAAAAAATTTTTAAATAGTACTGTCACAAATTAATCGCCAGCAAAGAAAGCGGATACTGGATCTGACAGTTTGTTCAACTCATCCTGCTCAGAGTTGGTAGCAGGATTTCCATTGACTCTTTATCATTGCTAGATTTTTGCCTCAGTTGCATTCTTCAACCATATTGACTATTGAAGGATGTAATTGTCTCTTTATCTAAGAAAACCCAGAAAAAAAAAAAGGAAATTAGCTTTGCAGAGCTACTGAGAATAGTAAGGGGATAAATAAAGCCAGCTGAAGATGGGGACAAAAAAAGGTATTGATTGTTTGGGGGTTTTTTAAGCAAACAAGTGGCAAAATCACAGTCCAGAGGCTGCATCCTCCTGTTCAGCTTCAGAATTGATTGAGACTCTCAGTGTCGTTTATGGCATTTGTACACCTCTCACCATGGAAAGTATGTCTGAAATCCCCCAGAACTTGGTTGTGTTTGTTATGGGCAGAACACTAGGAAAATTAAAATGAAACCTGAACGTGTCCTGCGTAACATCCTGCCTATGGAGGCACAGCTGTATTTCAGTCAGATAATTTGAAAGCAAAGGTAGTACATGCCTGTGTAGTAAAAGGATGTTAGTAGAGAGGAAGATGATGCATGCATTAATCTTGCAGAAGAGAAAGATAATGACTACCAACCATCATCATCTTTTTTTTTTTCCCCAACTGTTACTTGATTAACATAATCAAGTTAGTTGGAGCAATTGCTCTCAATTAGTACTTAGTTTGCCAATTACAGCTTCTATTTCAGACTTGATAAAGGCAGGCAAAGCTAGTGAGCCTGAAAGTGTCTGTTTATTCTATGCTGTATCTGCTGAACTAATAGAGGGTATGACTTCTCCCAACAGCATCTGCCAAATTTATACCCTTAAATGATCAAAGACACAGTGACACAGTTATTTAAGGTACCTTTATGTCTAAGAAGATTTAGCACTCTTATTTCTTGGCACAGTTTTAAATCTTCCCTTAGAAACACTTTAGAGTAAATAAAAAAGCTAATTTGATAGCCCTGACAAAACTGGTACAAAAGATGACACAGCTGTGAACTGATTTTGAAAAATCCCTTAAAGAAAATGTATGCACCATAATTCTGAATATTTACTAGAATGAGCAAGTCCCTTCTATCTTTTTCCATATGAAAACTCCTAATGTGTCAGCTGCTGCTGGTTGGCTTTTTCATCGTTCACATTGGTGAGGGAAGAACTCCCCATCCACTTCATAATCTCAGCTTCTGTCCTCAATCCCTCTTAGGTTTCCAGTGCAGCCTACCACAGGGAAGACTGACTGAAACATCTCCAGTGACTTGTCCATCTTCTTGCCTTTATCATAGAATCATAGAATGTGTTGGGTTGGAAGGCACCTTTAAAGGTCATCCAGTCCAATGTCCCTGCACAAGCAGGGACATCTTTAACTAGATCAGATTGCTCAGAGCCTCATCAAGCCTGACCTTGAATGTTTCCAGGGATGGGGCCTCCACCATCTCTCTGGGCAACCTCTCCAGTGTCTCACCGCCCTCGTTGTAAAGAGCTTCTTCCTAATGTCTGATGTAAACCTACCCTGTTCTATTTTAAAACCATTGCCTCTCCTCCTATCACTACATGCCCTTGCAAACAGTTCCTCCCCAGCTTTCTTGTAGCTCCCCTTCGGGTACTGGAAGGCCACCATAAGGTCTCCCCGTAGCCTTCTCTTCTCCTGGCTGAACAACCCCAACTCTCTCAGCCTGTCTTCATGGGAGAGGTGCTCCTGCCCTCTGATCATCCTCATGGCCCTCCTCTGGACCTGCTCCAACAGGTCCATGTCCTTCTTGTGTGGAGGCTGGACACAGTGAGGTCCCACGAGAGCGGAGCAGTGGGGGAGAATCCCCTCTCTCAATCCACTGGCCACGCTTGTTTTGATGCAGCCCAGGATGCAGTTGGCCTTCTGGGCTGTGAGTGCGCATTGTTGGCTCATGTCTAGCTTTTCATCCACCAGCACCTCCACGTCCTTTACCACAGGGCTGCTCTCTATCACATCATCCCCCAGCCTGTATTGATAACGAGGATTGTCCCAAACCAAGTGCAGACCTTGCACTTGGCCTTGTTGAACTTCATGAGGTTTGCACGGGTTCACCTCTCTAGCTTATCCAGGTCCCTCTGCATGACATCCCGTCTCTCTGGCATGTAGACCACATCACTCTGCTTGGTGTCATCTGCAAACTTGCTGAGGGTGCGTGTGATCCCACTGTATATACCGTTGATGAAGATGCTAAACAGCACTGATCCGTTCCTTGAGGTACACCACTTGTCACCCCTTTCTCTCCGGACATTGTGCCATTGACCACTACCCACTGCGTATGACCATCCAGCCAGTTTCCTTACCCACCAAAAAGTCCACCCATCAAATCCATATCTCTCCAACTTAGAGAGAAGGATGTTGTGGAGGACCATATTAAAGGCCTTGCAGAAGTTCAGATAGATGATATCCGTTGCTCTTCCCTTGTCCACTGATGTAGCCACTCCATTGTAGAAAGCTACTAGGTTGGTCAGGCAGGACTTGTCCTTAGTAAAGCTATACTGGCTGTCTTGAATCACCTCCCTGTCCTCCATGTGCCTTAGCATAGCTTCTAGGAGGATCTGTTCCATGATCTTCCCAGACACAGAGGTGAGGCTGATAGGTCAGTAGTTCCTGGCGTCCTTTTTTTTCCCCTTTTTTAAAGTGGGTGTAGTGTTTCCCTTCCTCCAGTCAGCAGGGACTTCACCCCGCTGCCGTGACTTTTCAAATATCATGGGAAGTGGCTTTGCAGCTACGTCAGCCAATTCCCTCAGGACTCTGGGATGCATCTCATCAGGTCCCATGGACTTGTGTACGTTCAGGTTCCTCAGGTGGTCATGAACCTTGTCTTCAGTTACAGCGGGAGGGACTTTGTCCCCCAGGTCCCTGTCTTGCAGTCCTTCAACTCGGGAGGTGTGAGGAGAGGGGTTGGTCAGTGAAGACTGAGGCAAAAAAGTTGTTGAGAACCTCAGCCTTCTCCTTGTCTGTTGTTACCTGTTTGCCATTCTTGCTCATTGGGGCAGTGACGCTTTCTTTAACCTTCCTTTTCTGGTTGACGTACCTGTAGAAGCCCTTCTTGTTGTTCTTAGCATCCCTTGCCTGGTTCAGCTCCAGCCGCACCTTGGCCTTCCTGACCTCGTCCCTACGTAACCAGGCAGTGTCCCTGTGCTCTTCCCAGGAGACCCGATCCTGCCTGAACTGCCTGTGCAGCTCCTTCTTGCCTTTTACTTTGACCAGCAGGTCCTGACTCAGCCACGCTGGTCTCTTCCCTGTTTTGCTTGATTTCTTACACCTGGGGATCGAGAGCTCTTGTGCTCTATGGAAAGCATCCTTAAAGGTCTGCGAGCTCTGCTCTGCCCCCTTGTCCCTGAGGACCATTTCACAGGGAGTCCTATTGACTAACTCCTTGAAGAGCTGGAGGTTTGCTCTCCTAAAATTCAGGGTCCTGATGACACTCCTTGTCTGACAGGTATCCCTTAGGACTGTGAACTCCGCCAGCTTGTGATTGCGGCAGCCCAGGTTGCCTCCAGTCTTGACATCCCTTGACACCTTGTATTGGTGACTATCAGGTCCAGTGTCACATCCCCTCAGGTAGGGCTGTTTCCTGTCTTAGGAAGTTATTGTCGAGTTACTCCAGGAACCCCCTGGATTGTCTACAGCTCGCCGTGTTGCTTTTCCAGCAGATGTCAGGGTGGTTGAAATCCCCAGCCGGGTGAGAGCCTTCGAGCGTGATGCCTTCTGTAGCTGGAGTAAGAAGGCCTCATCAGTAGGCTCACCTTGATCAGGCGGCCTGTAGTAGACACCAACCACAAGGTTCCCCTTGTTACCTCGGTCTCTAATTCCTACCCATAAGCTTCCACTTCCTTCTGGCTATGTTTTAGGGACATCTCTTCATGCTGTATCCATTCCTTAACATAGAGAGCAGCACCTCCACCCTCCTTCCCTGCCTGTCCCTTCTGAATAGCTTGTAGCCCTCAGTAGCTGCACTACAGCCATAGGATACATCCCACCAGGTTTCAGTAATGGGCACTGCATATATTGATAACGAGGATTGTCCCAAACCAAGTGCAGACCTTGCACTTGGCCTTGTTGAACTTCATGAGGTTTGCACGGGTTCACCTCTCTAGCTTATCCAGGTCCCTCTGCATGACATCCCGTCTCTCTGGCATGTAGACCACATCACTCTGCTTGGTGTCATCTGCAAACTTGCTGAGGGTGCGTGTGATCCCACTGTATATACCATTGATGAAGATGCTAAACAGCACTGATCCGTTCCTTGAGGTACACCACTTGTCACCCCTTTCTCTCCGGACATTGTGCCATTGACCACTACCCACTGCGTATGACCATCCAGCCAGTTTCCTTACCCACCAAAAAGTCCACCCATCAAATCCATATCTCTCCAACTTAGAGAGAAGGATGTTGTGGAGGACCATATTAAAGGCCTTGCAGAAGTTCAGATAGATGATATCCGTTGCTCTTCCCTTGTCCACTGATGTAGCCACTCCATTGTAGAAAGCTACTAGGTTGGTCAGGCAGGACTTGTCCTTAGTAAAGCTATACTGGCTGTCTTGAATCACCTCCCTGTCCTCCATGTGCCTTAGCATAGCTTCTAGGAGGATCTGTTCCATGATCTTCCCAGACACAGAGGTGAGGCTGATAGGTCAGTAGTTCCTGGCGTCCTTTTTTTTCCCCTTTTTTAAAGTGGGTGTAGTGTTTCCCTTCCTCCAGTCAGCAGGGACTTCACCCCGCTGCCGTGACTTTTCAAATATCATGGGAAGTGGCTTTGCAGCTACGTCAGCCAATTCCCTCAGGACTCTGGGATGCATCTCATCAGGTCCCATGGACTTGTGTACGTTCAGGTTCCTCAGGTGGTCATGAACCTTGTCTTCAGTTACAGCGGGAGGGACTTTGTCCCCCAGGTCCCTGTCTTGCAGTCCTTCAACTCGGGAGGTGTGAGGAGAGGGGTTGGTCAGTGAAGACTGAGGCAAAAAAGTTGTTGAGAACCTCAGCCTTCTCCTTGTCTGTTGTTACCTGTTTGCCATTCTTGCTCATTGGGGCAGTGACGCTTTCTTTAACCTTCCTTTTCTGGTTGACGTACCTGTAGAAGCCCTTCTTGTTGTTCTTAGCATCCCTTGCCTGGTTCAGCTCCAGCCGCACCTTGGCCTTCCTGACCTCGTCCCTACGTAACCAGGCAGTGTCCCTGTGCTCTTCCCAGGAGACCCGATCCTGCCTGAACTGCCTGTGCAGCTCCTTCTTGCCTTTTACTTTGACCAGCAGGTCCTGACTCAGCCACGCTGGTCTCTTCCCTGTTTTGCTTGATTTCTTACACCTGGGGATCGAGAGCTCTTGTGCTCTATGGAAAGCATCCTTAAAGGTCTGCGAGCTCTGCTCTGCCCCCTTGTCCCTGAGGACCATTTCACAGGGAGTCCTATTGACTAACTCCTTGAAGAGCTGGAGGTTTGCTCTCCTAAAATTCAGGGTCCTGATGACACTCCTTGTCTGACAGGTATCCCTTAGGACTGTGAACTCCGCCAGCTTGTGATTGCGGCAGCCCAGGTTGCCTCCAGTCTTGACATCCCTTGACACCTTGTATTGGTGACTATCAGGTCCAGTGTCACATCCCCTCAGGTAGGGCTGTTTCCTGTCTTAGGAAGTTATTGTCGAGTTACTCCAGGAACCCCCTGGATTGTCTACAGCTCGCCGTGTTGCTTTTCCAGCAGATGTCAGGGTGGTTGAAATCCCCAGCCGGGTGAGAGCCTTCGAGCGTGATGCCTTCTGTAGCTGGAGTAAGAAGGCCTCATCAGTAGGCTCACCTTGATCAGGCGGCCTGTAGTAGACACCAACCACAAGGTTCCCCTTGTTACCTCGGTCTCTAATTCCTACCCATAAGCTTCCACTTCCTTCTGGCTATGTTTTAGGGACATCTCTTCATGCTGTATCCATTCCTTAACATAGAGAGCAGCACCTCCACCCTCCTTCCCTGCCTGTCCCTTCTGAATAGCTTGTAGCCCTCAGTAGCTGCACTACAGCCATAGGATACATCCCACCAGGTTTCAGTAATGGGCACTGCATAATAGCTTTCCAGCAGCACAGTAGCTTCCAGCTCCTCCTGTTTGTTGCTCATGCTGTGTGCGTTTGTGTAGAGGCACCTCAGCTGGGCTGTTGGCTTCGTCACCTTCGTAGGAGAACACCCCTTGAGGTGTTTCACAGGTGTTTCCCTGTTGACTCTGACTACCTCAGGAGCCCCTGGCTCTTCTCTGTAAGGCTTTGACTGTGATGCAGTGTCCCCAACGTGTCTCAGGGCAACAGCTTGAAGGCCCTGACTAGCACCCTGTTCTTCTAACCCTGATGTGTTACAGCTTGTCACCAACGAGCCTGATGTTATTATCCCCCTTCCACTTCACATCTAGTTTAAAGCCCTGTCTATCAGCCTTGCAATCTCTTGAGCAAAGACCCTCTTCCCCCTTTGAGAAAAGTGTCTCCTGTTTGATGCCAGCAAGCCTGATGCCATGTAGGCCATCCCATTGTCAAAAAACCTGAAATTGTGATGTTGACACCAGCCATGGAGCTGTGTGTTAATAGACTGGATCTGTCTGATCTCTTCCAATGTCACTGCCTGCAACTGGGAGGAAATGGGGTGCTATGGTTGACTGAGAGTTCCAAGGCTTTTGAAGCTACCCTGGGGACTCCTCCAGATGTCAGTCTGGCTTTCTTGGGCACCAGTCTGCTCAAGTCTAAAGATTGAGCCATCTACATTGTTTCTGGGAGTAGTCTACTGCTGGGTGTTTGTGGTTTCTCCACACCCTGTGGAATAACTCCTTCCCAGGGTTATTTTGATGCTGTCAGTGCTGAGCAACTATGTCTTTGTGTTTGCAGAATGATCTGGGATATTCACCTGCTCTTCTGTCCATTCCTGGCAATGTTGAAAGCACAGTGTGGCACTTGTCTTGCCACCATGGCATGACATTTGTTCTGCCGATCTTCATCTCTGCCACCATTGCTTTGGCACGAAGAGATGGGGTTCCTCTGTACTCTGAGCTGTCTCTTGCAAAGCAGAGGAATGAGAAGATGGTTTCTGTCAAGATACAGAGAGATGACACTGTTCTTCCTTCAGCCTGTCCTTAGTATTTTCAGTCACAGGACTTGTTTTTCTCTCCATGCAGAACCCTCTTCACCTTACTTTCAGTAAAGCTGATTGTGGTCCTCTAGTAGCTTTTACACCACCACCAGAGAAAGTCAATAATTCCATGAGTAGAAAGTTCAATCAACTTTTGCTACTTACACTTAGTTGCTTAATGTCAAAGTTATGGTTCACGTTTCTGTCTCTGTACTGAATGAGCTTCTCCTAAATGCCAGCTTGTAGCAAAACTGCTTTCTATTTCCAGTTATTAGCCACTCTCCAGCAGCAGTCTTTCAGTTTGACCACGGTGCTTTCCTCTGTGTGCTAGGACTCCTTGCGTGCCTCACTCAACCAGCCATCCTTCTGATACCCTATGACTTCCACAAAGGTGTATTCTATGTCTCGGTTATTATTTGCCTTCATGCTATGTGCTTGGCAGAAGCTCACGGGTTTTAATCAGAATTTCAGAACACCTCATTTGGCTGGGTTGGCGCTACAGAGGAAGTGTTTGTTGTCCTGAAAATAGTTGTTTTTTCAACATGAACCTGGAACCGAGGTCTTTTAGTCAAATAGGCCTGAAGTAAAATTTTGCAAAATCTGAGGGACCAAGATTTTTTTTTGCTATTACAATACCTACTGTTTAATGAAATGCCTGTGCCAAGATACTGCCAGTAGCATTTATCTGTCCTCAACAGCAAACAGAAAGGGGAGACGGAAGAGCAAAATAAAAAAAATATATATTCTTCAGTCAAGATAGATTAATAGTGTTACACACAAGCCACACTTCCGTGTTGGTTATATCAGTTCTTTGTATTTTTGTATGATCTCAAATTGTCTTTCCTTGCTTTTTTTCCATTTGGGGAAAATCAGAGTGCTTTCTAGTAATGTAGGAAGTAAACCGGTACTGCACAGAATGTGATAGATGTGTTTTCGTAATAAATGGTTATGTGTAATCTGACCAGCCCTGAATTTTAAATGTTTTTACAAGTGGACACTAATTAATTGTTCATTACCAGTTGAGGCTTACACTGGATTGTGCATCAGAAACTCTCAGTGCAATTTATAGCATGTATCTTTTCTTTACAGATGTCTGATGGTTGTGATCCTCTGTGAGATGTGCTTTAGTTGCACTGCACCTAAAACATCTTTTCATAAAAACTAAAGAATTATTTGTAAATCTTTCACTCTGAATAAATGACAAAACGGCCAGGTAGCAAGTTTTTCATGGGCCAGACATTAAATTGGAGTTTGAATACTGCAGAGAGAATATTTTACTAGAATGCTTGTAGTGGAATGGAAACCTTCTACTGAGTTCTCATCAATAAGGTTTTTTTAAAATATAGGAACCCTGCTAATTCAGACACTTCTAATTAGACCTCATATCTCTAGGTCTATTTTTGGGAGGCGGTTGGCTGGCTGACAGTAAGTGGGCATAATTACCATGCCAGTTCACCGTTGGCAGTGATTTTGATGTCAGCAGTTTTACTTGCTGAGGCTACAAATCATGAATCATCAGTTGTGTTAGGATTAGAAATCTTGTGCAAGATTTTAAGATGTTTGCTACGTGATTTGTAACTTCCTTTAAGTGTTTTCAGAATGATTAAAAGAAATGTTGCATGTTCTTCATGTGAACAAGCATAATAAGAGATTACACATTCTGGGAGCTAGAGCAAAAAATAAATTTCTGTTTCTTTTGCTTTTTTTTTTTTTCCTAGCTTATTCTTGTTTCATGGATCATTTGCATGTACTTAATTCCAGGCAGTAGTTCATTGGGGTTTAATATCCAGGTGGGATGGCTGATGTGACAGTTCACATGCAGCACAGGAACAGAGAAATCCTCCGGCAGTCTTTGTTTGTGGGCATGGGAGCAGAAACCTTTTGTGTCTCTCAGCCTCTTCAGACATTCCTTGAGCCTTGGTAAGAGTTGTGAAGTTCTGCAATCTAGAGGGAAAGCTGAGGTTTGCTGTTTAGGCTGTTGGAAACCACAGTAACGGAGCATTAGGAATGATGCTTGCAAAATAGAGCGTGCTGGCCATCTCAGAGAGAAGCTCAGCTTCGCTCCCCAGCCTGCTGCTGCACCAAGTGATCTTATCTAGCAGAGCAGACTCCTGTCAACTGTTGCTCTGACAGCATCTAAGTCCTGATGACTGTATGTGGAAAGACTTGAAGAAAGCTGTTAGGCCAGGTTGATTTGCTCTAGCTTCAGGGATGCTTTAGTTTTGCACAGTTTTAAAAGAGCATATATATTGAATGTGTGTGTCTGGGTAGGTGTATATATACATATGTGTGTACACACATGGTGTCTGTATATATACACACATACACAAATGCCCATCATGTTTTGTATATGATAGTCTTTTAAAAGGTAAAGTGTCTTTTGGTGATTTTTTAAGGATTGCATGTTTTCACATTTTTACGATTTTGAATGAAAACATCTGGAATGTCAATAGTTTCTCACAGGAAGACTCCCTGATGCGATTCCTCACTAATCACAGTACATAGCATACTTTCTCCTTTTTCCTTTCCTATTAACTGGTATGTCTCATTTATTTCAATCTCTTCTTTGCATGAATTCCAAGGGGAAGAGAAGTGTCTAGGAGGGGATTTGAGGTCACCAGTGGGAAATATTTTCAGGATATCAGCTAGAGGGTATCAAGGAGAAGTTCAGGTTTGTGGCAGCCAAATTAAAGCAAGTCAGGACTCTGCCCAGTAAATCAAAGTCTCTTCTACAAAGTTTTCTGTTGTTTTAATTTGCATGGTGTTATTTTTGACAATTAGTGGGGAATAGCAAGGGTAAATCTGGTGTACTCTTGGATAAATTGGGTTCTGCCAATTCCAAAACATGGAGCATGCTAGAAGTGATTTTTATTTTTGTTTTCCATGTTTTGATATGAGAACTAATACTACATTTTTGCAACCGGTGCTTGGAATGTCTTTAGCCCTCAAATGACATGAGCTGTTTTGGCTACAGTGTTTTGAATTTTTCTGTTCAGCAGATCCGATAGATACAAATTGGCTATTGCTTGTCACTCACAGACCATTTTAAATGAACTCCTGCCTTAAGATACATCCTTATTACAATGAGCAACACTAGTGACTTTTGCTGGGTAGCACAAGAACGTGAGAGGGGAGAAACTGGCTCAGTATTTTGAAGATGAGGTCTGCCTGTGGCTTCAGTTTTCACTGGGTCTTTGTCTTCATTCTTTTCATCAAGTTGGTAAAACACAGCTGTAGCCTAAACTAGATGCGATTGTATAGCAAGCTTCAACTTAGGTAATTTTGAACAGACAGCCTGAAATTTTGAAGTGACTCCAGTATGACTGGATAAACAATACAGTGATCAGATTGCATTGAGATGGGGGTTTCATTTTAGAAACAGCTAACCACAGTTCATAGATCAGCATCAGATTTATTCATGAACCCTTTAATGTGGGCCTGTTTAGGCAAGTAAGGAGAACTTTGAGCTGCCTTACTGTTCCCTTCATCATGTGTACACAACTTGATATTAACTTGAAAATTGTCTGTGATGTGCAAGATCTTTCTTGCACAGCTGGCACGCTCAGTCTGATGGTGCCAAAGCTGAGGTGCAGCAATGTTATCTGCAAGTGCAAGCCTTAGACTTAATTTTCAGTTGATGATAGTACCATCGGTTGCATGCAAAGAACTATTTGGGGAAGCCCGTGCTGTTTCAGGTAGTCTGAATCACCTTCCTAGTAGTCAGCTTTTGTGCTTTTGTAGTCTTGTTCACAGTCGATTTGAAAATGGTATCTTAAATTCCTCGCCTTTAAAGTAAAAGTAATTCTATAAGTGTTCATGTTTGTGTTATTGATTAATATGAATGCATTAAATACGCATTTAATGCATATTTTTCCCCCTGAATTTTTCCCCCCCCTGATTTCCCCCTGTACAATTTACAAATCCGGAGGCAGGTTGACTCTTTTCTCAAATTTAAGCCCAGTGCAAGTTTTTATAAAAACCCTAAAATCAGCTTTTTAATGTAATCTGCAGCTCTTTAAATACTTTTAGATACCGTCTGTATTTTGTAGCAACTAGGAAAAGGTAACCTGCTTTAGTTGGAGACTTGTTGAATTAAAACTCTAGGAGCATCTTTTATATAGTGTGGAAAATAAGGGGGCATATGAAAACACTTGATTGCCGGGTCCATTTGAACCAGTTAACCAGAAAAGGCATGCATCCACAACGTTTTAAGTGAGCAGTGAAGTTGTAGCCTCCAGATGACAGCAAAGCTTGCAGTTTGACTTGACAGACAGCTTCTCTGTCTGGCAAACATCCTGAAGCTGCTGGAGGCTTGTTCACACAGATCTTTGAACGTCCGTTGTGCTAAAATGGCTGGTGGAGGGGACTGAGATGTGCTGGAGCATCTGTGCAGGAGGGTGCTGGTGGCAGGGACTTACAAGAATAAGTAGACACACTAGTTTTTATGGCTGTCTCTGTCCTGCTCTGAGAGGTGTCATCAGCTAAAAGTCAAACAGTAAAGCAGGCAGAGATGGCATGTTTAGGTTTAGGTACTGATAAGGTCCCTTGGAAATTATAATCCCTGTGATTTCAACTGCTAAAATAAAGGATGCAACACTAAGTCTTAAGAGGTTCCTCCGCTGCCGCAGGTACCTGTGTCTTACGGAGGCATCACTGGGTATTTCTCTGAATGGTTTTATAAAATTCAGCCATTATCGTGTTTTCTTTGGGGATTTAATAACTTTGATGTGGATGCTGGTAACTGATATATATCAGTTTTAAATTAGTGAGCTGTCTTTGTAACCTTGTTCATTAGAGGTACTTAGTTAAATTAGGAGCATGTTCCCCCCATCATAGAGTTGGTACCAAGGATTTTTTTGGGCCTCTTCCATCTTGTTAACTCTGATCATCCAGAGAAGGTATTGCTGCAGCTGCATATGTGCCCAAGTCTACAGAGCTGTGAATGTGCTCCCAGAGATGGTACAAAGGTGGGCACAGGGGGAAACCTAAATAAGCTTCCACTTTTCCCCATTTGCGTCCATCATGGAGTCCTGGATGAAGTGACGTACAGTGTTTTGATGGTCTTTTCCTTTGCAAATTGCAGGGGAGAGAGGGATTTTTTTTTTCAGGCTTCCTCCTCCACTGAAAAATTCAGGCTCCTACCTATAGGGAGGGTTTTAGTGGGTCAGCTTCCAGGGTCTACACAAGCAATGCAGCTGCAAAAGGCAGGGTGAGACGAGCAGGAAGATTGTGCTGTGGAGGTTTTTTCTCAAATATCCTGGAAACATGAAGCCTGTGAGACAGAGCGACAAAATGAGACCTGACCCAGTGACCAGCTGGGTTTTCCCTGGGAGGTTGTTCAACATTTTAGTGTAGCCTAATGGTGAAATCCTCCTCCAGGGTGTCGTGGTTTGGCCTCAGACGGCAACAAAGGACCACGTGCAGCCGCTCGCACAGAGCAGAGCCCTCAGGGCCACGCGGCCGGGAGGGGAAAATGGGACTAAAAAGGCAAAACTCGTGGGTTGAGACAAAGGCAATTTTAACAGAACAGAACAAAGAGCAATAACAACAACAATAACAGAGGGGTATACAACCGCGATCACGATACCGCCGCTCGATACCGCCGCGCGCCGACCGCTCCCGGGACGCCCCCGACCGCTCTCCTCCCCCGGGGGTCACCGCCTCCTCCCCCCAACTTCCTTTCCCCCCCCTTCCCCGGCAGCTCCGGCTCCCCCTTGGGCATGGCTCACATGGGATGGAATCACAGAATCTTCTAGGTTGGAAGGGACCTTAAAGATCATCTTGTCCAACCATCAGCCTAACTGACAAAAATAGACACCCGCACAACAAACAAGGAGCATCATCACTAAACCATACCTCCCAGCACCACATCAACCCGTCTTTTGAACACCTCCAGGGATGGGGACTCAACCACCTCCCTGGGCAGCCCATTCCAATGCCTGATAACCCTTTCAGTGAAAAAATTTTTCCTAATATCCAGCCTGAACCTCCCATGGCGTAACTTGAGGCCATTTCCTCTCGTCCTGTCGCCTGTGACTTGAGAAAAGAGGCCGACCCCCACCTCTCTACACCCTCCTTTCAGGGAGTTGTAGAGAGCAATAAGGTCTCCCCTCAGCCTCCTCTTCTCCAGGCTGAATAACCCCAGCTCCCTCAGCCTCTCCTCGTAAGACTTATTCTCCAGACCCCTCACCATCTTTGTTGCCCTTCTCTGGACCCACTCCAGCACCTCCATGTCTTTTTTATGGTAGGGGGCCCAAAACTGGACACAGTACTCAAGGTGAGGCCTCACCAGTGCTGAGTACAGGGGGACAATCACCTCTCAGGCCCTACTCGCCATGCTGTTCCTGACACGGGCCAGGATGCTGTTGGCTTTCTTGTGTCCCTCCTAGGTCCTGGGGAGAATTAACCCCATCACCGCCAGACCCAGGACACAGGGCCTTTCCCAAATCCTACAATCTGTCAACAAAAAAAAATGTCCTTTGCCAGTCAGGCTTCCAGGAAGCTGGGGACAGAAGGACCACCCCTGTGTTGTGCACAGGGCCAGGCCCTCCCCGGCTGAGCCGAGTCCTGGCTGTCGGAGGTGCAAATAACCACAGTTCTCTCCTGGGCTGACGATGCTGCATGGTTTTCATGTTGACACGCTCCCCACATGCAGCACTCTGGAGGAAATGTGGTAGGAGTGATGCTGACATTTTTACTTCCTTTCCTTACTTAACGAACTGGATTTATTTTAAGCAGAATTTTAGGGTGGTTAAACAGCTACATTTGCACTTCTCTGTTTTGAGGAGTTATTAATGTTTTTCAAAACTATGGAATTTCTTATTTAATATGAACAGAGCTCATTCCTTAAATCTACTTAAATCTACTGTAGGGACCGCAGAAATTTGCTAAATGCATTGCGACTTAACCACAAAGCAGTCAGACTGTTTCTGTTCTCTCGTGCTAACTGAAGTGACAGAAAGTAATTATGTAGAATTTAAACTACAGTAGACTAATTATTTTCATTTTGCTTTTCCAAGACAGACAGATATATGTTTTGGGGAGAGATTTGCATAATTTTTGTTTTTAATTTCTCTTAGTTAAGGTGGAAGAAGTGTGTAGTGTCTGGGAATCCCAGCTTTAGTGAGCAAATTGAGGGAGCTGTTGTTTGGCTACATAGCTGCATAGGGCTTAAATCTGAGATGCAGAAGAAGGCATGGGACATCATAAACTTCAGCTTGGATTATTATTGTTTGTCTGGCTGTCAATATGCCCTTTATGTGTGTATAGTTCTTTTATGTTAATTTTAAAGGAGCTCCCACTCATAAGCTCATGAAGTACAAACATCAACAGATTAAAAGAATGACTGTCTGTCCAGAACACTGCAGTACTGCCTTTCTGGAAGAAAGACTTAAAGTAATTATACGTGCAACTCTTGTGGAATGAAAATTGGCCACTTGATATTTAATAAACAGAGATCTGCTTATCGTATAAAAAGTAGGAGATGGCTGATTTCAGAGCAGTATTGAGTGTTTTCATTTATACTCAAAATATAAATTGCTCAAGGTTGGGACTTAATTTTTTTCTATACAGGTTTTATCTAGGCTGTAAAATGTACTATTAAAATGTTCTTTAATATTTCTTTTCTGGAGCACCATTGGATAAACATGAGCAAATGTTTAATTTTGTCTGGTTTTACAAATGAATTTGATCATTTCACCATTCCTGCAGTTTTCTACTGAGCTAACTTTGTATCAGTTACACGTCTTTCCAATTACAAACGTTCTATTCAAGGAAACCTGCAAGTTAAGATCATCTTTTGTCTGTTGATCACATGGAAAACTCAAGAGAGGCTAGGGCACTCCTGAAAAGAAATGCATTCTTGGACCAGGTAGATTTATTATTATTTATTATAAAAATCTACTCAAGGTTTTGGCAGACCAGGCCCCTGCTCTGCCAAATGTGAAGCATGTTGAAATCCTGAGCAGCACAACAGTGTCAGGCAGGTAGAAGAGGTGGCTGCTTGGCCACCTCCACTCTGGGCAAATCCACAAAGAATTAAAAGCAAGAAGCAATTAAAAGCAAAGATCAGAAGCAAGCTGGAGCTGGTTGAATGCTGAACAGAGAGACCATGCACAGATATGGTTTTTTTTCAGTTCTATCCCCATTTTACACACCAGAATTTGTCAGCAGGATGGAGACCTAGTATGTTCTTAGAATCATAGACGATTCTGTGATTCTGTTCCAGGTTGGAAGGGACCTTTAAGATCGTTGACTACCAATGATCAAACCACCCAAACTAACACAGCCGAAACCACCACTAACCCATGTCCCTCAGCACTATGTCTACCCCTCTTCTAAATACCTCCAGGGTTGGTGATTCCACCACTTCCCCGGGCAGCCCATTCCAAGGCTTAATAATGTTTTCTGTGAAGAACCTTTCCCTGCTATCCAATCTGAACCTCCCCTGGTGCAACTTGATGCCGTTCCCTCTTGTCCCATTGCCTGGAACTTGGGAGAAGAGACCGACCCCCCCTGGCTACACCCTCCTTTCAGGGAGTTGGAGAGAGCGAGAAGGTCTCCCCTCAGCCTCCTCTTCTCCAGGCTGAACACCCCCAGCTCCCTCAGCCTCTCCTCAGGAGATTTGTTCTCCAGACCCCTCACCAGCTCCATTGCCCTTCTCTGTACCCGCTCCAGCACCTCAATGTCTTTTTTGTGGGAAGGGGCCCAAAACTGGACCCAGCCCTCGAGGTGGGGCCTCACCAGTGCCCAGGACAGGGGGACCATCATCTCCTGAGTCCTCCTCCCCACGCTGTTCCTGACACAGGCCAGGATGCTGGTGGCCTTCTTGGCCACCTGGGCACACTGCTGGCTCCTGTTCAGCCCACAGGCCACCAACACCCCCAGGTCCTTTTCTGCCAGGCAGCTCCAGCCACTCTGCCCCCAGCCTGGAGCGCTGCAGGGGCCCCGTTGGTGGGACCCAAGGGCAGGACCCGGCACTTGGCCTTCTTGAACCTCATCCCATTGGCATCAGCCCATCCAGCCAGCCTGTCCATCTTAAATATGATTTCACTACACCCAACACAAATGGCTATGTATTTTCCTATCAAGCTTTGAGGGGAAACTGATGAATGGAAAAGGAAAATCTAGTGGCTGGCTGAGGACCAGGCAATCTTTACTTCATCCAAACAAGTAGAATTACTGCATTTTCTCAGTAAACCTTCATTGTTTGATCCTTCCTATGCACTTCTTGCTGTGTCATCTGATGAATGCCATGAATTAAATGTACTACATTCATTTAAACGACCCACAAGTAGTTTTTCCTCCCTATCTCATCCCAGCCAGCTTTAAAAATAACTGCTATGTGCTTTTATTTACCACATCCTGCACCACATGATGCTTCCATGGATGGAACCAAGGAGAGTACATAGCATTGCCATTCTGTGATTGAAAATTAGATTACAGATTAGAAAGCCCATAGGGACCACTGTGACCAGATAAAACAGTCCCCTGCAGGCCATAAGACTGTTCTAATTGGGGCAGATCTAGAAAGAAACATCTAATCTTGGCATAAACACTTTCAATGATGGATCATCCAAATGATGCTTGGTATGTTTTTGTAGGATTTGCTCTGGCTTGTGATTTTTCAGCTTTTGGGAAGAGCAAGAAGAAGTCTTCCTTCCTTTCCTTTTGATTGCTTTGTTTCTCCCCTTATGTCATGCCTTGAAATGAAGCTAGATTTAGTTAGCCACTAGGTCTTATTAGACTTGTGTCTGCCGAAGTGAAAAGACCTCTATCAAATGTTTGTTTCCCATACTTATGCAAACACAGTGGGATTAAGTTATTCCTTGGTCCTCTCTTTGTGGGCTGGATAGAGCGCAGTCCATGAGCTTTTCATTAGCAGACATAGTTTTCAATCCTGTGTCTTCACGTATTCCTAAGCAAGGCTCCTTGTTTGTGCTAGCGCTTCATTTCCTTCATTGAATTAACCTGCATGTCAAGGCATGCTTTATACGACTGGTTTTCTTGTCACAAAATACCTGATAGTTTGGGGAACACAAAATAGAAAAGGAAGTTGGCAGTGGGGACATTTGCTGATACACAAGTGGCATTTGCAGAAATTTAGCGGAAACTGTGCATTGTACCTGTGCTGTACCCTGGGGGGAAAAAAAACAACCCACAAAAAAACACTTTAAAAAGTGTCTTTGTTGATGAACAACATCTATTCAGACAACCTTCAGCATCGTCCTGCGTGCACAGCTGGCAGCGTTAGTTAAACCTGGAGGCAAAAGCCCCTTTTTCTCAGTCCTACCCTGCAGTTTTGCAGTGGCACTGAGGATGTGACTGGAATCCCTGGTGTGGTGATGCAGTGACCTTCCCACAGTTTCCCTAGGGACAGAAAAGTTCTTTTGCAGTTAACATAATTGACAGAGAAAGAATCCTGTTTGCCTCGGGATAAGGAGCTGTGGGGTTAAACGTAGATACATAGTGCACATGCCGAAATGAAGGCTGTCCTGAGATTGGAGTCCCTGTGCTCTGGCAGCATTCCTGCTTGGGATGGGCACACTGAATGTGTTTTACATGCAGACTCTGAATTTCTTTGATAGAAGGATGCTAAGGTTATTTTTGCGTTTGTCACACTCTCCATCTTGATGCATTTCAGCAGCTTATAATTAATTCCTGCCATAAACCATCATTTTCTAAAAGCCTCATTTTCTCTTAGGAGTAGGTGATTCTCTGATTCACTTTTGGTAAAACTTGGACTCTGAAGCCATTGGCAGAATTTCCTGTGCCTTCATTGAGGCCAGGATTTCACCCTTTATGAAAATTTAATAAGACAGAAATATTGTTGACATGGGAACATAGTTCTTTGTGATCTATGCAGCAGGTTTGAGCCAAAGCTGAATTAAATCTCTGACCTGAAAGTCTGGTTTAAAGGTCCTTTTTTATTTCCTAGACAGGAGCTATTCCTTGGTCTGTTGTAGGAGACGAATGCACATTCATGGTTTTAAACTGCTGCTGGTGACATTAGCTACTGTTCCATCTCTCTTGTGTCTGTCCAGTGCTCCGTGGGCTGTGCAGTGGGATATACAAGTAATCTCATTCAGATGACTTTGTCGACTGTGCCATTTGAAATGGTGGCCTGCAATAAAAGCATTTAACACAGAGATCAGCGAGTGCCTGATGTTCTTTGCAGAATCCATTTGTTGTGTAAGCAGCTGTACTGTTGTGGCGCCTACTTTAATTAAGGTTCTGACAGTATTTCCATAATGAACCGTATTTTAAAAGGATTTATTACTCAACTGCAAAATCTGCTGCAGGCTGAGACTTGGACTAGGAAAGCTTCAACCTTAAAGTGCTTTCTTAATGTAAAAAGCTGTTTTTTAAAAGTATGGCTGCAAGGAAAACTTTCTTCAATGTATAGGCAAAATCTTTATAAAAAGAAGAGGTTTTGGTCTTATAGACAATGAATTTTTAAGTGGCTAGTATTGACTGTGTTGCTTAGGATATTTTTAACCATGAAACATCCATTTTGGTCATTCTATAATTTGAATACTAAAGTATCTTTTATTCTTTGTGCAACAGTATAAAAAGCCTCATTTAGGACTCGGACCTTATATGCTAGATAGATTCCAAACACAAGGAGAGAGAGTTCCTGCACTTTAATACCCTTGCCATAAATCACAGCAGAACAAGGGTTGGAAGGGGCATGTGTTAATGCTAAGCAAATGAGCATGGAGGTAATTTCAACTTTTACACATGTTTAGGATACGCTTGCTCTGCTTTGTTTTTAGCCAAAGGCATAAGTAGGAAACTTAGAATAACATGTTTTAATGAGACAGGTGCATTGTGTATGAACTAACAGAGCAGACCACCTGTTAAGGTCCAGGACATGATTTTTGAAAAGAATTGCTTCCAGACAGGTTTTCTTTGTTTTGTTGTGTTGTTTGGTCTTTTGTTTTGCTGTGGTTTTTTTTTTTCCTGTCTTGTACTTAATCAGGTGAGAAAATACCAGTTTCCTGCGAAGGGGACTGAGCTGTAATTGATTTTCCCTTCAGTAACTGGTTATTTAGAAATTCTTGTAGAGTAGGAACCCATGCCAGTAGGTTTTCCGCAGAATGCTCTGAAATATATCAAGGCTTTCCTGAGGTTTTTATTCTTCCAAAAGAAGTTTTCTATTTTGGGTTGCCTGCTAAATTGAAAAGCACTTCTGTTATTTACTATTAATGTGATAACATTTAGCTGCTTATTCTGGATTATATTTAAATATACATGAGTTGATCCAGGGAAGAGACATAATACTCTGTAAAGCCTGGACCACTCACTTAATGGGTTTCTCATGCCTTTGTGACAAGTCCACGTTCCACAGAATGAGGGATTTGTTGAAAATAAGTAATTTCCAATCCTAGTGATTGAGAGTGAACCTTCTGAACAGTAGCCTGAAGATGTAGTGGCAATTTTCTTCAGCTTCAAGTGCATTAATTGAAGACCTTTTGAATCTTTGTTCCTTACTAGATATGAATTAACAATCATGCAACACATAATAAAAGGGCAGAGTTAAACGCTGCCCAGGAAGTGATGAGTATTATCTCTTCCAGTGGAACGGTGCTTTTTGCCACAGTTACTTTGCAACCTCGATGTTTTCTCAGGAAACAGTTCAGCCCCTGGGCATCGGTGGGATTTTTGCTGTGGATTAAGATATTTGGTCCCAAATTTGTAGTGCTTGATCAAGAGATTGGTCTTTTTTTAAATCTAATTCCGTTCCACAGAAGATTTTTTTTTTTAATCTACTGACATAGTTCTACTATTATTCTTTACTTTTTTTTATTTTCCTATTTTCCTGTCAGGAGTTTGTTAGGGGGGGAGGATGCTGCAAGAGTTTTTTCTCTGGTGGTTTTTGGCAGAGAGTTTTGATTATATCATACATCTCTTCAGAAATAGAAATACTGTTTTTTCAACTATCATGATAGTATTTTTCATGTGGTTACAGTGATATCAGTTTTTTTTCTGCAACATATGGTACGTTTGGTTTTAGTTGTTGATTTTTTTAAATCCAGAGTTAAAGAGTCACCTTAAATTCTAGGCTTCTTTTGCCATGTCTGAAACATTAATTTTATCCTTTGTATAACTAGCGAGAGAAGTTTTAAATAGGAAAAGAAAAATAATCAGTAACTCCAAGGGCAAACAGACAGAGCTCTACGCTTACTTTCAAAGCTGGAGATGCTGAAGTTTGATGCTTATACAGCAACAACATAACGCTTCAAGCAGAAAAAGCCTTTAATACCTTTCTACCTTGCTGTTTTTGCCTGAGACAGTGTGCCCAGGTGGCCAAGAAAGCCAACGGCATCCTGGCTTGTATCAAAAATAGTGTGACCAGCAGAAGTAGGGAGGTGATTGTGCCCCTGTACTCGGCACTGGTGAGGCCACACCTCAAGTGTTGTGTCCAGTTTTGGGCACCTCAACACAAGAGAGATATCGAGGTGCTGGAGCGAGTGCAGAGGAGGGCAACGAAACTAGTGAAGGGCCTGGAAGACAAATCATATGAAGAGCGGCTGAAGGAGCTGGGGCTGTTCAGTATGAGGAAGAGGAGGCTGAGGGGAGACCTCATCACTCTCTACAACTACTTGAAAGGACGCTGTAGAGAGGTTGGTGCTGGTCTCTTCTCACAGGTAATTAACAATAGAACGAGAGGGAACGGCTTCAAGCTCCAACAGGGGAGGTTTAGATTGAACATTAGGAAGGAATTTTTCACAGAAAGAGTGGTCGGGCATTGGAACAGGCTGCCCAGGGAGGGGGTGGAGTCCCCATCCCTGGCTGTGTTTAAGGGCCGTTTAGATGCAGTGCTGAGGGACATGGTGTAGGGGAGGACTTTGTAGAGTAGGGTAGATGGTTGGACTCGATGATCCCAAGGGTCTCTTCCAACCTGAACGATTCTATGATTCTAAGACTTGAAGGCGATCTGTAGTGCTTTGTCTCAGCAGTGCCTGGGCTGCCGTTCCGCTCTCTGGCAGCAGGTGGCAGTGCTCCCAGCGCTTTGGGCACCGGGGGAGGCACAGACTCTCTGTGTCCGGAGCTCACACGGTGGGCTCTGTCTCCCGCCTCCCCTGCAGCCTCCTCCGAGCTGCAAGTGGTAAGGCAGCAGGGCTGTGGGAATCAGGAGAAAAACCCACTGTCCGGGGTACGTGGCTGCAGTGATTCCAGAGGACCATGTGCAGCAAGTGGCAGTGCCACAACGGGTTGAGGCCAATTGCTGTTCACCTCCTCTCTTCACAGCCTGAGGCTTCTTTCTGACACTTTTTCTGACACTTCTTCCCAGGCAACCTGGGATATACTTGAGTGTTTGGGTTTGGATTTCTGTAGTAATAAAGGTATTTACTCCTGTTTTTCCCCTCCACCCGTCGCCTTACAGAGTTTGTTTAAAACTTAAGATTTCTTTTTAACTAAGGCTCCGCTGCCAAAATGGGAAGTTTCCTTGGCCTGCCCATTCCTTAAGAATTATTCACCAATGCTAGACAGTTACTCTCTTGAAATGAGAGGCTCTTTGCTAGCTGTCGCTGACAGCTGTTTTGTTAAATAATAGCAGCTATTTTATCCTTATGGCCTTGTGTCTAGTCAGTAATTGAGGACTGTATTTCCTCTGTCAGACTGCATGCAGAATGAAGAACCAGAATCATTGAGAGGCATGTATTAGAGTATCACTTTTCTATCTTAGATACGAGGTCACTTGTTATATGTGGGGAAGTCATGTGTTGATCTTGATTTAAATGAGTCATACGGGCTGATGCAGGGCGAGAGGGAGCATTTCCCATTCCTTCAGAGCTCCTCTCTAAAGGTGTGCTTGAAAAGGCCCTGTGCTCCTCATCTGAGTTCCCTTTCCTTACGAGAGCAACAGTCTATGTGCTCCCAGTGCATAAATCCACCAAGTCTTCGGAAGGAAAGCCAAACTTTGAATGCTTGCCCTTTCCCATAAATTATTCCCTGCTTTGATGAGGAGCAGGTTAAGCTTAGGTGAGTAAGCATGAAATTGTTTCAAACTCATTGAAATCTGTGGATTGATTTCAGAGGGTAGAGTTTGCACAGGTCCCACAAATTGCTTAAAGTTTGAAAGGGTCAGCAGATCTTTTGATCGGTGTCTGTTTGCTGGTGTATCACAGACTCTCACCTTTCATCCAGCTACCCTCTGTATTAAGCCCAGTAACCTAGATGACAGTAAAGCCTACTTAGGTTTCTCTCTGGCACTTCAGTAGAGAAATTCATTCTGGGTTTGCAGAAGCCATTAAAGATGAAGCACGTGTTAATTAACCCACTGTGCTTTTGGGAACTTTTCTTTCTAGTTGTTGGCTCTTGAAGTATTTTTCTGGGACTGGCTACAATATTCTCCTAGTGATGGGAATTCTCTGTTTAGAGAAGTGCTGGGCTGCTTTAATTATCCCACCTCAGACGTCTTTTCTTTCTAGATCCTTTTTAAGATCAAAATTGGACACAGCATGTCAGGATGCATCTGATAACTGAAGTTCACAAATATAAGTTCTCCTCCTACTTGCTACTCTAGGTTTCTGCATGGTGAAACAGATCATGACTGCCAACTCAGAAAGACTTTGTGCCATTAGCAAATTTCATCGCCATTAATTTTTCAGCAATTAAATTGTTTGTATACCTTTAAGCTTCTTACCAGTCTCTGCAGAGACCCACTACAAATATCCACTGACAGCTGCTGCTGGAGACCTGTTAGCCCATCGGTTCCTAACCCATTTAGCATGTGCTTTATCATTATAATATGATGCTCTCTTTTAAGCATTATGCCATAGAGGGCTCAGTTGTATACCATAGAAATATTCATGTATGGCCTGTATGTATTTACTTTAATCAACCAAATGGACAATCCCTCTGAAGAGAGATGAGATTTGTTCAGGAAGACCTATTTTGGAGTCATGTTGCCATTAATTCTGTCATTTTTATTAAGTGAGATCCCCATCAGATTTCACTCACTGTGCTTGGGGACTGCTGTCAGCTTTTTTCCCCTACCTGAGTCACTTCTGCTTTTCCTTTTGGCTCAATATTCACACCCTTCCACATCTCTGTGATTTCCCTAGAATTCCAGTATATGTTAAAAATCTACATCAAAGAGGCCACAGGGAGATCAGCTAGCTGTTTTAGTACTTTTGAGTGTAAACTATCTATTATTTGTTGCTAGTCAAGTCTTTATAAATAGTAACAGCTTTCTTGGTACTGTATTTCTGTATTTGAAGATGCTTTGTCACCAATCCTTATGTGATACAAGTCCTCTTCTGTTCTATATTTGGACAATAATACACATGAACATTTCTGCAATCATTGTTTTTTTTGAGTATATGTTATCATTGCATCTACTGGTGGGTCTGAATTATTATTCAGGTTTATTTGTTTATGGTCTTAGCCATTCGGTTTGTTTTCTGAAAATGTAGGATGAAGTCAAAACTTCTTTGGGACTAGTAGTGGTGCTGCACATTCAATTATGAAGTATAATAATTTTTTAAGGTACTTTATGAAAGGCAGACCTGTTCTGGCATGGTTCTGTAGTTCAAAAGAGTAAATCACAACTTGCATAGCATATTTGGCTGCTCCCTAGATTATTCTTTTGAGCAGTTGCAATGGAAATTTTTAAAGAATTTTAAAGTTCTGATAATGTCTCATAGAGCCTGAGGTATTCCCTGTTGGGGGTGGCTGGCTGTGTGGAAATTTTAATTTATATTTTTTAAACAGATGCTAAGTTATAGAGAGTAATTATTAAAAAAAAAATCTTTAATTTAATTTTTTTTTAAAAAATTTAAGCTGGCAACTGTCTTAGCTTCAGTAAAGTTGGTAACAACAGACTGCAGGTTTCCTATATAATTTACATCATTAAGCAGAGACATTTAAGATAGTCACCGGTTTTAACTGTGACCTGTAAAGGTGATGACAACAGCTGCTTCGCTAACCTCTGATTGATAGGAGACAGCCAGTATAAAGCCTCATGAGCTTATTTCCCTTCTGAGCTCCAAAATGTGGAGCAACACACGCAAAAGCTGCCTGTAGAGCATACCTGGGAAGGCAGAGCAATCCTCGACAGACACACTGGTGTGAGCTGCTGGCCTCCACTGACAGCATGATGCCCCATTTGCTGCTGTTGCAGGCAACCCTGCATTAAATCTTGAGTCATGTGAGACATTTTAAAAGCAAAGATGATGGTTATTTAGACTAAGTTAACTGCAGAAGCAAAATAAATTCCAATTTTATTTTTTTTAAGGAATCCGTGACATCTGTGAACCTCACTTAAACCTCATAATTTGGCTGGGCTTCTGTCAGCACCAATCTCAGCAGTGTCCAACAAAACAGATTTATTCAACCAGCACATCTTTTGTGTCTCGTATTGCAACTTTAAACATTTGTTTAAATTTTTGTATGAGAACATCAGGAGCTAAAGAGCCTGCCTATTTATGTGGCTAAGGTCTGGACCTGAAGAAAGTGGACACACCCTCAAATTGGCGTGTGCTGCAAAACACTTTACAGTTGAAGGAGAAAATAGAAAAAGTATTTTAGCATAAACAATATCTCCAAAACCCTTATTACCCAAAGACAGAATATGGTCAAGGCTTTCAGACATTTAGCACCAGACAAGGCAACTTTAATTCTTAAACCACATAATTGAAAATAAAGTACCCTACCAATTCAGGAAAAGTATTCATCCCATTGTCTCTTCTAAATTTAGGGAGACAGAACATCTGCCATGGAAATGCACAAAAGTGTCTGTTAATCTTGGTTGTGAGCCTCTCTTTTATCTTCAGTTCTGTGTTTTCCTCATTAAGTTCACATTTCTCTTGATTCATCCTTCACTTTCTTTTTGAAAAGTGATTTTCCTTAAACTTTTTTGTTTGTAAATCTGTTACCTCTACCATGTTTTCCACTGTCTTTTTCTCCTGCCCTATTGCCTTGTCTTTCATGTTGTCTTTCTTCTGTACGTACCGTCTGGTACCTTAATTCTCACCTGCCCTTCTGCTTATCTCCTTCCATTATTTGGTCCTGGTTTCTTCCCCTTTTCTCTCCTTTCTGTCCACTCTATCAGATTCTTCCTTTTGCAATACTGGAATACATTGGAAATTATGTTTTTCCCACTCCTCTGCCCTTTTAGTTACTGAAATATGCACATAAGAATTCAAATATGCTTCTAAAAATAGTAAAAGTATAAAATCGTTTCAGCTTTTCTGTCTTTGCTTTATTAGAACTTCTGGGAGGAAAGTCCCATGAAGTCTATAACTAATTCAGCTGCAAGGAAAAAAATAATAAAAGCAAAACAAAAACCACAGAATATAGCCACAACCTATTTAATTAAAAAAAACCCCAAAAGGCAGTAAATCTCCTATGTGGTCTGCCTGTGGACAGTGTCCATATGGCATGTGTAGTTGCAAGTGGCATTTTATATCCTGGGTCTTTTTACTTTATGTGAGTGAGATTATTGTGCATTCCACAGTTCTGGTGATCGATATTAGAGCTAATGTAACTTGGTGTGAGATTAAAAAAAAATGTTTTCTTTGAGGCATTTTTAGGGAAGATGAGAGTCATGTAAATTCTGAAAGATGTGGTGGATGAGAATTTCTTCCTGCAGGAAACACCTGTCCAGGCAGGTGGTTGTGGAGCTGGCATTTCCCAGTGTCCAATAGACTCTTCTTCCCCAGCAAGTCTTTCAAGACCGCTTAGGTATTTCTTAAATGAAAATAAATGGATTTGATTATTTTATTTTATTTTTTTACATTTTGCGCACAATATTGTGAATATTAAGCTTTAAGTTCTATCCAAATTGGGATCTGTAGACTTTCATGACATGATTATAAAGATTATCAGCCTTGTGATGCTCTACTATGATGTAGCTTTATCTCAGGATATGGATCCTGAAACCGTGTCCCAAATTCTGTTGAACTAATTATTACAGTGCAGACAGCTTCTAAAAATAAACTTTCCTATTAGATACTATGTTCTGCAATAAATTTGCTCTTCAGAAAAGTTTTATTTTCCTCTTGAAAGAATAAAATTGATGGCTTTACTTCCTTCCCTGCAGCCCCCTAATATACCAATAATCACAGAATCACAGAATTGCCCAGGCCGGAAGGGACCTCCAAAGGCCATCTAGTCCGACCTCCCCGCAGTCAGCAGGGACACCCCCAACTAGACCAGGTTGCCCAGGGCCTCATCGAGCCTCCCCTTGAATATCTCCAGGGATGGGGCCTCAACCACCTCCCTGGGCAACCTGTCCCAGTGCTCCACCACCCTCACAGTGAAGAACCCTCTCCTCATCTCCAGTCTAAATCTGTTCCCCTCCAGCTTGAAGCCATTGCCCCTCGTCCTGTCACTGCAGGCCTTTGTAAATGGCTCTCCCCAGCCTTCCTGTAGGCCCCTTCAGGTACTGGAAGGCTGCTATTAGGTCTCCCCGGAGCCTCCTCTTCTCCAGGCTGAACAACCCCAGCTCCTTCAGCCTGTCCTCGTAGCAGAGGTGCTCCAACCCCCTGATCATTTTAGTGGCCCTCCTCTGGACCCTCTCCATCAGGTCCATATCTTTCCTATACTGAGGGCTCCAGACCTGCACACAATACTCCAGGTGAGGTCTCACCAGAGCAGAGTAAAGGTGGACCTGCTGGCAACACTTCTTTTTGATGCAGCCCAGGATGTGATTGGCCTTCTGGGCTGCAACTGCCCACTGCCTGCTCATGTCCAGCTTCTCATCCACCAGCACCCCCAAGTCCCTTTCCTCAGGGCTGCTTTCTAATACCTCATCCCCCAGTCTGTACTGATGGTGAGGATTAATCTGGCCCAGGTGCAGAACCTTGCACTGGTTCTTGTTGAACCTCATGAGGTTCACCTGGGCCCACCTCTCAGCCTGTCCAGGTCCTTTTGGATGACATCCTGTCCCTCTGGTGTATCGACACCACCACGCAGCTTGGTGTCATCTGCAAACTTGCTGGCGGTGCCTTTAATCCCCCTGTCTATATCATTGATAAAAATGTTAAACAGTATCGGTCCCAGCACGGACCCTTGAGGGACACCACTTGTCACTACTCTACATCTGGGCTTCGAGCCATTGAGTACCACCCTCTGGATGCGACCATCTAGCCAGTTCCTTATCCACTGAACAGTCCACCCATCAAATCCGTACCCCTCCAGTTTGGCAATCAGGATGTTGTGGGGGACCGTGTCAAAGGCCTTACAGAAGTCCAGATAGATCACATCCATAGGTCGTCCCTTATCTACTGACCAAGTCACTTTATCATAGAAGGCCACTAGGTTAGTCAGGCAGGACCTGCCCCTAGTAAAGCCATGCTGGCTGTCCTGGATCACCTCCCTGTCCTTCATGTGCCCAAGCATGGCATCTAGAAGGATCTGTTCCATGATCTTCCCAGGCACAGAGGTGAGGCTGACAGGTCGGTAGTTCCCAGGGTCCTCCCTTCTACCCTTTTTAAAAACGGGTGTGATGTTTCCCTTCTTCCAATCTGCAGGGACTTCACCTGACTGCCATGATTTTTCAAATATCATGGAAAGTGGCTTGGCAACTACGTCAGCCAGTTCCTTCAGGGCTCTGGGATGTATCTCATCAGGTCCCATGGACTTGTATATCTTCAGGCTCCTGAGTTGATCTTGTACCTTGTCTTCACTTACAGTCAGAGGGACTTTGTCACCTTGGTCTCCAACTTGTGTGCCATCAACATGGGAGCTAGGAGAAAAGGGGTTGCCAGTGAAGACTGAGGCGAAAAAGTTGTTGAGAACTTCCGCCTTCTCCTCATCTGTTGAACCAAGTTCCCCACTGTTGCTCATAGGGGAGGTACATTTTCTTTAACCTTCCTTCTCTGGTTAATGTACCAGTAGAAACCTTTCTTGTTTTTCTTTACATTCCTTGACAAGTTCAGTTTTAGCTGTGCCTTGGCCTTCCTGACTTCATCTCTACACATCCTGGCAGTGTCCCTATACTCATCCCTTCTTCCATTTCCTGTGTTGCTGCATCTTGCCCCTTAGTTTGACCAGCAGGTCACAGCTCAACCATGGTGGTCTCTTGCCCTCCTTGCCCATTTTCCTACATGTGGGGATTGAGAACTTTTGCGCTCTATAGAGAGCATCCTTAAAGATCTGCCAGCTCTGTTCTGCTCCCTTGTCCCTGAGGGCCGTTTCCCACGGCGTCCTATTTATTAACGCTTTGAAGAGCTGGAAGTTTGCTTTCCTAAAATTTAGAGTCCTAAGTGTGCTTCTCGTGGGCTTCAGACTCCTTAGGACAATGAACTGCACTAGGGCATGATCACTGCAGCCCAGGCTGCCTTCAGCTTTGACATCTCTGATAATTTCGCTTGCATTTGTAACCAACAGGTCTAATAATGCATCTCCTCGAATAGGGCTGTTAATTTCTTGTCTCAAGAAGTTGTCATCTAGGCACTCTAAGAGCTTTCTAGATTGCCTGTAGCCAGCTGTGTTGCTTTTCCAACAGATGTCGGGGTGGTTAAAATCCCCCAGCAGGATGAGGGCCTGTGATCGTGATGCCTCCTCAAGCTGGAGTAAGAAGGCATCATTGACAGGCTCCGCCTGGTCAGGTAGTAGACTCCTACCACAAGGCTCCCTTTGTTGTCCCAATCCCTAATTCCTACCCACAAGCTTTCAACTTGGTCATGGCTACTCTTTAGCAACAACTCTTCACATTCTAGCCACTTCTTTACATAGAGGGCAACACCTCCACCCCTTCTTCCTCTCCTGTCCCTTCTGAACAGCTTGTAGCCATCGATGGCCACACTCCAGTCATAGGAGTCATCCCACCAAGTTTCCGTAATTGCTACCATGTCATAGCTTTCCTGTAGCAGGATAGCTTCCAATTCATCCTGTTTGTTGCCCATGCTGTGTGCATTGGTGTAGAGACACTTCAGCTGGTCTGCTGGCCGTGTCACCTTCTTAGAGGGGCACTCCACTGATCCCCCAAGGCACTTTGTGGCAGCAACCTTCCGGTCTCCTATTACGTTAGGGGCTCTTGGTCCAGTTCTGCAAGACCTTGCCTTTGATGCAGTGTTTACAGCATGCGTTAGTGCAACAGGTTGGAGGCCCTTGCTGTCACCCCATCCTTCGAACCCTGATGTGTCATCCTGCCACTTGCCACAGACCATTCTGATCTTATCATCATCTCTCGCCTCAAGTGAAGTGGCAGGCTGGAGGCTATCCTTAGGCTCATCTGTAGTGCCCCCCTCATATCTAGTTTAAAGACCTGTCAACGAGCCCTGCTAACTCCTGCCCCAAAATTCTTTTCCCCCTCTGGGATAGTTGTATCCCTCCTGGCACTGGCAGCCCAGGTGTCTCGTCTAGCTGCCTATGCTCAAAAAACCCAAAGCCTTGCCGATAGCACCAGTCGCGAAGCCATGAGTTGATCTGCTGCCTCTTCCTCTCAATTTCCTTATTTGCAGTTGCCACTGGCGGGATAGAGGAGAACACAACCTGCGTTCCTGTTCCCTTGAGCAGCGTCTGAAGGCTCTGAAATCTCTTTTAATTGATTTTGGCTGCCTCCCACCCATTTCATCACAACCCACCTGAAACACTAACAGGGGGTAATAATCAGATGGATTTATTAGGTCTGGGAGTTTGTCCATCACATCCCTGACCCGTGCCCCAGGGAGGCAGCAGACTTCCCTGTGAAGCAGGTCGGGGCGGCATATCGGTCCCTCTGCCCCCCTCAACAGAGAGTCACCCACAACAAGGACCCTTCTCCTTCTCCTTTTGGTGCTAGTAGTGATGTTGTGTCTGTAGTGATGTGTACTTTCTGACTTCTCTAGTCTTGGCGTGCCATCCTCCTCTCCATCAGCCAGTTCCTCCTGCAGGACCCCATATTTGTTCTGCAGGGGTAACTGGGGAGCTGGGAGGAGCCGGGAGGGGACTCGCCTGCTCCCCCGAGCAGGGACCTGTTTCCATTCCCCCTCTTCTCTGAGATCTCCTCCTTTTGCTTGGGGACAAGAGGGGAGGGGGTCCTCCGATTTACATGGGGGCTCAACCTGTTCCCCTACTCTCAGGGAGTGGGCCCACCAGTCAGTTTCTCTCTCGCACTCCCTGATGCTCCTCAGCCTCTCCACTTCATCCTTCAGCTGGGCCACCAGGCTGAGCAGGTCATTCACCTGTTCACACCTGACACAGGTGTTGTCCCCGCTGCCCTCCATTGCCAGTGCCAGGCTCCGGCTCTCCCTGCAGCCAGAGGCCTGGATACCCGCGTGTTTGTGTGGGGCCTCTGTCTGGGTGCCCAACGCTTTCCTAGAAACAGCCTTCGACCAGGCAGAAACCCCAGCTGAGCCCCCCAGACTGACTGAACGTACCTCGTACTCGGGTAGAGGCGCAGGGCCCGGCCGCACAGGCTGCAGCTGCTGCCCCCGCCGGGGATGCTCCTGGCACGGAGTGCTGGCTCTGGGCTCTGTGACAGGGACATGTCCTGTCTCCCTGAGGCTCCTTATCACCTGGGGGCGCGCCCCGGCCCCCTCAGCAGCACCAGCTGACAGCCCCAGGGCAAGCAGAGGGCTTGTCTCGGCTTCAAAAAGCCCCCAAAAGAGCTTCTCATCGGCCCTTTTTGCTACAGATCCCTTCCCCAGTGCAGTCTTACCTGCCCTGAGGCTGGTCTCCGTGGCAATGGCCGTTTGGCACGTTCATGGGTATTTTAAAGTTCCCGGGGGTGGCGGCGGCTCTGCCCAGGCCCCCTCACCCTCAGCAGCACTGCCCCCCGGCTTGCAGCAGGCAGGCAGGTACATTTACTGGCTGCTTTTAAAAGTATTTGGGGTGAATTAAAGGCTTCATAAAAAATCCTCTGAGACAGGGAGCAATTAGATGTGCTTAGACAAAAGGCTAATAATCAGAAAGCTACTGGTGCTTGGTAGTGCAGGAATCATGGTGTTTACACATTCCTGCTTGTGGTGGGCTGCATTTAGCAAGTATATTTTTTCTGTGGTAATGAGGTGAGAAACAAGTGTCTTTGCCTCGTGTCATCTCTCTGGATGTCTCTCGCTTACTGCCTTATGTCTTTCTTCCCCTGAAACCTATTGCATCTTCCCTCTGCTTGTCTTATAGGTAAGTGCAGCAACAAACCAAGCCCTATTCTCGCAGCTTTAGTGGAATGCAAGCCCATCTTCTGAAATAATTTGTATGCCTTTGAAAACATCAACGTGAAAACCTCATTGGGAGTTTAAATTTAATTTAAATGTATTCAGTGTTTAAGCTTGTGATGAGGAGATTTCTCCTCACATTAGATAATCACAGACTTCCCCCAAATATTATTTAGTCCTTTTTTCTCCAAATATTTGTGTGTGATTTGTCATGAGTTTCTAGCACCTCGATACTAGCATATCTCTGTGTCACTGCTGTTCTTCTACTTCTCACGGGTAGCTTTCTGATGAGGATCCTTTTGCCTTTTAATTGGTGGAGGCTTTTCTCAGCATGGTAACATGAATGGTATGATTTGATATTTCTTGAGTTTTCAGCTCACCAATCCAAGGGAGAGGATAGAGCTTAATGAAATGGGGAAAACTGTCTCCTTGCAGCAACTCTACCTACGGAGTGGTTTTAAGACTTGTCATACTAAAGCTGACTTCAGAATCCCTTTTCACGTTGAGATTGTACTATGCTACTTTTTGTTTGTTTCTTCACTTTAATAGTGGTCCCAGTTTTTCTATGCTCGTAGCAGAAAAGATTAGGCATCTGTGATTCCTCTCCATTAGGGAATCATTCTTTGCAGATTTAAAAACCCCCCACATACTAAATGACATTGTTATCTATGTATGTGTTTGACTGTACCATCATGGCTTACATCTCTTAGAGAAGTCAGGTGTCCAAGTTACTTCAAGGTATTGCAAAATCAGTAAATAACAGTGCAGTTCACATTTCTTCAGTGAAGTGACCACACAAGGTCAGCATGATCGGAGATGTGCCTAATTACATCAGGAGAGTAATTTTGGGAGAATGCCACTCCTGCTAGGTCCAACACTCTCCTTTCCAAGAAATGTGTGCAGTGAGGTCCTTGTCAATAGGTCCAGGTTTACTGCGATAGAAGAGGATGGAAAATAGCAGATCTGTAAGATGACCCATCTGAGGATGATAAAATATATAGGCAACTTCAGACCAAACTAATGAACTCAAGAGAAGCAGCTTGGAATCATTTAAGCTAAATTATGTGGCAGATAGAAATTCATGGTAACTAATAATATTAAAGAAAGGAGACTATTTCTGGTGAACTGAGAAAACAAAACTTAATACTGAGAATTAACGGTAGAATAGATGTCCAAAAATTCCCTACAGATGTCTAAGATCATTTAGTTCCCCAGTAACTGTTTTTCTTAAAGAGTTAGAGCAGCAGACAGATCCTCCAGTAGTTAACACAATCTTTCCTTACCATGTAAAGAGCATATGGAAACTATAGCTGTCACAGGAGAAGGGGATGGCAGCAAACCACTTCTTGGCTGCATCTTTAGTTCTACTACATCTGTGCTTAGGAAGGAATTTGATTAATTCCCACAACACTAGGAGAAAGATCATTGTAATTACTTCTGTTATAGCAGTAGAAAAACTTGTGTATTGGAAGGTTACGTGACTTTCCCAAGGGCATGTTACAGGTCAGTGACAAAGGTGAAGAGGTAGACCAGAACTGGCCACTCAGGCTCCTGTTCAAGATTTCATTAGGCCAAGCTCCTCCTGTTTGCATATTCCTTGCCTGGAAAACATGTGGAAATACAAGGTATTACTAAACTTGCAGTATGAAAGCAATGGCTGGCAAAATTGCTAATGGTGCACTGGGACAGGCTCAGAGCTGACACTGCGTCTTCCTCATGACAGAAAGCCAGGTAAGTGTTAGCAGAAGCTTTGGGGAGAGAGAGACCTCTCTTTCTCTAGTAGAGGTCTCTTGATTGTATGGTTGTGCAGTTGGCCTTGTCAGGTAAGATGCAAGTTGACGGGAGCATCTTCTGTATGTACTCTTCCACTCATTTCCAAAATTCATGTCAGCATGATGCTTCCAACACAGCCGCCTCTCACCATGATTCACCAGCTCCATTTAGATACTCTTTTAAGTGAACACAGACATCAGTCCCTCAAACGTTATTTTTCTCTTCACAAAGGGCAATGGTTTCTTCTGTCCCCCTTTTATTTTGTGATTGGAAGCGTAAATACGTAAAGTGTTTGAACAAAACAATCTTAAGTTCATCTATCAGATGCAGAGACCTGATCTGACCAACTTCAGTGAGAGCTTGAGGCGATGAAGATACAAGCTCATCTCTCCCTAGAAATATGAAAGAAAACAGGATGTTAAACATGAATTAAATAGAGAACAGAAGAGGGGGATATCATGATGCTGCAGGATACATCCTTGGCATGCCCACATCTTGAAACATTGCATGCAGTTGTATTTTCATCATTCAGAAAGCTTCAGAGATGCCCACAGGGATGGACAGCCAGGGGCATGGAGTGGCTTGTCAGCAAGGGATGACTAAATAGCCTGGGATTCTTCAGCCTGGAGGAGACAGCTGCATTGTATTAGCAGTCTCCAGCAGTATAATCCTCTCTCTCAGCACAAGAACTGGGAAGCCCAATAAAGCTGTTTGGACTGATCCAGAAGACGAAAAGAGGAGAGGTCTGGGTAGAGGTAATACTGAAACTTACTAACTAGTCTGGCCTGCATGGGGGGAAAATTCCCCTAAAAATCACCCTAAGGGGGTTCTTGTACATAGTTTAATACAATCTTGCATCTTTTTGATGTGCAGAGCCCTACCCTGTATTCTTTCCTTTTGCATCCTCCTGGTAATGAACTAGTCGTGCATCTACTATAAAAAGAGAGGAAAATATATTAATTTTTTTTTCTTAAGTGTAGATTTCCAGTGGCCAGCTGAATCCTTCCTCAGTAATTAATGCCTGAGAGCATTTTCTTTAGTACTTACTTAAACTGAAATAACTTTGTTGTCTATTACTGTAAAGCTGCATTTTGATTCCGTGAGTGTGTGTTGCCGCGGTCGGGTGTTGCATTGCAGGTATTGACTGGAGTTTGGCAATGGGGAAGCATTGCAACGAGTCGCTCTGTACCGAGACCTTGCAGATGAGCCTCCAGTTGCTGCACTTCAGCTTTGCCATTAGGGTCTTCCACCACTGTCAGTGGGGAGCTGCAGCCCAGAAGCCAGAAACATCAGGGAGATCTAATTCAATTTGTTTATGTGTTTATTCTGTCCAAGTCAAAACACAGAGCAGCAAGCCAACATCTTTCCTTGTTGCCTTGAAAAGCTTCTAATGCTATTTCGGCAACTAGTGTCATACTTCAAGAAAATAAATCCTTTTGACTTTGTTATTCAACTCAATGCTGTGTACAGTACGTGCATAAGTTATTAAGTTATTTGCTAAATGTTTTATGATGAAGATTATGTAAGTAATGAGCTTTTACATTTTGGCACCAGAGAGTAACAGAACTGTGTGTAGTACTTTGTAACTGGATGTAGGAAGGAAGCTCTTCTAAGTCCTCTGTAATGACATACCACGGCAGGAAGATGCGTCTGGGTTAATTTGCAAATTTATCCAGAAAGAATGTGACAATGAGCTTTATTTATTTTTTAGCAAAACTTTTCCAAGTCTCTTAGCTCAAAGATAAGATCTTAAATCTTTACAGAGGCCTGAATAAAATCAGATTTTCTCAAAGATGTTTTCAGCTTCTATCGACTTTAATGCCCATCACAGAAACTAGTGGGCTTTGCCAGAATTACATATAATAAACATTGCTCTGCCTATAGCATGGAAACTGTACTTGCAGTTGTGCTAATAAGAGGCACGTATATATTCTATGTCATTACCTAGAATGATTACAACGTAGTACTGGAGTGTACATGTATATTATATTTTTTATTTGGACTTTATTGACTAATTTCCTGGAGTTCTTTGTGTCTCTAATTTCCAAGCATGTCCAAAATCTGGAAAATCCTGGGTATCTTTTGTTCCTTGCTGGAAGGAGTCAGTCTGTTGTGGTGGCTCCACAGAGGTATTTAACACTGCTCCCTCCCAGGCAGAACTGGGAGAAATTCTCCAGCTGATATATGGCCATTTTGAACCATTACAAGACAAGCTTTCTTTCCCCAGGCAGGTGCTGATGTAACTGTTGAAAGAGTTTGGATGGTGAAAAATCAGGTTTTGTCTCCTCCTTTATTTTTACTTGCTTATAAATGTCATATCCTGTTCTTCCCAGGGCGAAAGCTTAGCAGAGGTTCATATCTTAAACTAAGATGTCATTAATTTTGAAGCAAAGGCATAGATAGGATGAACCGCAGTGAGCGGCTTTTCGGTGGTGTGTTGTGTGTGGGCATTGCATGTGCTGCAGGTTCAGGAGACCAAAATGCTGCGTGCTGTCATTGTACACATCTTCAGGGGCTGCATTGCTTCCAGTGGCATCACCGAGGAAATGACTAGACTTTTTCTTAAGAGTCACCTTCTGCATTTGCAATCTGGTCATCCAAATAATGAGACTGAAAAGTTATTTTCCCCATTAATGCAAATACAAAAACTATGACTGTAATGTCAACGTACACATTAAATCCACCTGCAAGCTGGACGCTCAGCATACAGGCTGCAGAGAACAGCATGGAGCTCCTCAGCTGTGTGTAATACAGTACAGGTTAAGAATAAGCTACGGAATTGGGGACGGAGGATAGAGGTTTGTTAAATCTAAAAAAAAGAATTATATAATAAAAGGAACATAAAAGATTATTGCTTTGGATCAGGGATTTTATTGGTAAAAAGTGACCTGAGTGTATAAATAGGTGTAACAGGGATCAATTTAAAGGGAGAGAAAGCAAAGATAGTTTTGCAGTATGCTCCTATACCAATGTCCTGCAACAAAAATGCAAGGTCTCGGCCAGTTTGGGCCGGAGGAGGCAGGCGCTGTGGTGCCAGGGGGCACGTGCCTGAATGCACCAGCTCTGAGCACAGCCCTTTCCGCAGCGCCAAAGGAGTGTTAGCCCAGCAGCTCCAGCACCGGCTAGTGTTTGGCAAAGGTCCCGTGGAGCATCTCCCCTGGTTCCTCAACCCTTCTCTTTTCTCACCTGCCCTTCCTCCAGGAGACAGGAGCTGGTGGTACTCTGCATGATGCAGTTTTGTTGCTCTGTTGATAGCAAAAGTTGATTTGAACGCAACATGCAGTGCTGTAGGAGATCGCTGTAAATGCTTCTGGTGGAATTTGATGGAGGTTTTAATTTAATAGTGAGTGGATTGCTAATGGTCTTGTTGAGAGCAGCTGGTGGACAGGTGCTCAAGCTTAGTTCTCAAAATAATCAGAAGCTTTATAAAACTTACTTGTACTTTTTTCCCCCAGCATCTTTTTTTTCCACTCCAATCATCTGCATTTCTAAGTACGCCATTCCTTCACGTGCCACAGACTTCAGATATATCTAAAGAAGCTTTCTGCTAAGCCAGCTAGGACCGCAGGGATTTGAAGTAATTATTTAAGTTGTTATGGATGTTGCATAGGCGCAGGAGTGAGCATTGCATGAGATCCAAACAGCGTTATTCCAACAAAAGCTGAGCATAGTAAGAAAATGAAAAGTATATCGCAACACATCACTGTGGTTAGTAAGTATTTCAGTGCATGTATAGGCATGGTCGCGTTTTAATGCTGCCTTTTTAAAAAAATCTCCAACTGTTTGATAAGGAACCTGAACTTAAAAATGAAGCCTTTCTTGTAACCTCTGCTCCCTCCCACGCAAAGGCAGAGGCAGGAACAGCCTGCAGCTGGAAATGGTCAGCGCAGCGGCAAAGGGCCAGTGCCATGGCTTGGTGTCAACCTGGGCATGGGCGGGTTGTCTGAAAAGTCTGTCCGTTGTCACCACTCAACCAGAGAGCTCAGGGCAGCAGCTTTTTGCTCCCAAGAGCAATAGGAAAGGTCTCCGCAAGCCTGCCAAGGAAGAAGCAGTTGCTATCCAAGGAGGCTTCGTTGTGTGAAGGTTACGATAATGTGCTGTCCTGATAATTCATCTCCTGAACAAACCCATGGTAACACTGTCAGCTGTGACAGTGAACTGTATCTCCAGGTACTCAGCTCAGCTGCCTATTCTGCTGGATGAGCGTCTTATACTCTCTTCACTTGATACCTAGGCTAAAAATATCTTTGTTGCCGTTTAACCACAGAGTTTCCTTTCTAAGTTTTAAAATAGTGGTGATCAGTAGCCACTTACAACACTAATCGCTGACAACATCTGATTGACGCATTCAGATTTTCTGTCAGCGTATCAGTTGAGTCAGGTGCTGCAAATACAATCTTAAGCAAAGCAGTCTAAGGAAACAGCAAAACCTTTTGGAGGACAGCGTCAGGGTTATTGAGGGCATAGCTGTGGAGGAAGCATCTAGACACAGAAATAAAGTACAGAAAAAATGAAGAGGGTGGAGAGAAACCTTCCTAGTCAAAGGCCAAGTTGAATACTAGAGAATTACAGAGGAGGTTTGTGCATCGGCTTATCCATCTGCTGGAAAATAAGCAACACCTGCCAAGATCCATCATAAATTCATCAGATTTTCTTAAATCCATATGTTGGATGAATGAATCTGATGAAATGTTCTGGAAGGTGGGAGAACAAGAGGAAAGGGGCTGGATGGTTTTGTTTCTCTTTGTGCCATCCATAGCAGGTGTGGATTAGGAGTTGGGTAGGACTGGTTTTGTTCCCAGGAGAGGAAGCTAAGGTCCTGAAGACTGGGGGTGGCTGAGCAGTGACAAAAGATAGCTGGTTTCCTCCTGGGATGCAGGGACATCTCACTGTTCAACCTTGATGCTCATTCTTTGAAGAGATGAATGGGATATTTTCTTCACAAATACGTTGAAGCAGTACTGGTACTGAGGCAGTGTGTAAGCCACACTTGCTGGCAAAGCTTCAGCTGAAGTTTGCTTGCTGAAACTCCAGCAGAGAGGAGTAGAAGGTAACTGTAGAAGTACCTTTTCCTTCCTGTAGTCCTTGTGGATGGATACAGAGGGGCTGTTCCATCCCTTGATACAAATCACAATTATCCTTCAGAGTATTTTCCCTTTTCCTGGTTTCTGACAGCCCTAGCAGGGCTGTTGTGCTGAGCAGAATCCACCAGTCCCATCAGACACACCTGTGTCAGACCTGCTTGCTAGGAATGGCTTAAGAAAGTGCTGAAAGCAGGCCCATACAGAGCAGAAGTTAACACTGAATTGGGAGGATACTCTAGAAAAAACTCACAATGCTCAAACCAGGCTCTAATAGTATTCCCACCGAAGCTAAAGCTGTTGGATTATTTGAAGAATAAGGAGTTTTAAGTAAAAGTAAAAGTTTAAGTCTAAAAAGAGTGATCTTTTCCTGAGAAAAGAAACTGAAAGTCCAGCATCCATGGATTTTGCTGCTTTAGTAGTGCTATCATTCCTTAAAAGTACTGCTATAGGATTTTTTCCTTAGTACATTGATGGCTGGTAATGTCTAGATGTCTCTAGATTTACGGTTACCTTGGCCATACCTAGTAAGCAATTCTGAACATACCCGGTGATAGCTGTGTGTGGTAACACAAACTCTGTCTGTCTGTTTGTTATCTTCCCTGGAGCTTCTCATTGTTAAGATGCAACATCCTCTGTGCTGCCTAGCAAGGCTGAATGGTGAAACAAAATAAGAGTGTTATCCCTCTCATCACTGGAAGTCTTTCAAACAAGGATCTCGATTTGTTTACCCCAGTTTGTCCACACATCCTTGTGTGCATGCAAGAGCTAGGTACAGGCATCCGGCTGACCTCTGAAATCATGTGTTGACTTGATAGGGAGGTAGGTATCCACAAACTTGTAGGAGCACTGAATTAGGAATAGCAAAACTTTCCAAAAGAAGTATTATTTTAAATGCATCTCACATTGTAGCATCTGCTTTTCCCTGCAGTTCTGAATGTGTTTTCTGCCTATCCCCAGCAGCTCTGACCTGCAGTGACAGCTACATGGGACTTTGTGTGAAATTACGGGTAACATATCTGCATCAGTAAGCATAGAATGGTTTAGTTGGAAGGGACCTTAAAGCCGCCCCAGTGCCACCCCCTGCCCTGGGCAGGGACACCTCCCACCAGCCCAGGTTGCTCCAAGCCCCCTCCAACCTGCCCTTGAACCCCTCCAGGGATGGGGCAGCCACAGCTTCTCTGGGCAACCTGGGCCAGGCTCTCACCACCCTCAGAGTGAAAAATTTCTGCATAATATCTAATCTACCAGACTGACCTGAATCTTTTACCAACACATCGTACCTCTTCCTCATTTCTGCTTGCTCAAAATTGCAGTTGCAAGTCCAGTCCTTGCCGGAGCCTCTGACAACTGCCACAAGGTGGTGGGGAACGGTCCGGGTGCTCCTGCAGCACCTTTCTGCAGATAAAGGTTCATATTGCCATCCCCTCCCTTACTTGCTGGCAAATGACTAAACACCCAGGGTTAAACCTTGATCGTCCATGTGGGTTCTTGGCCATCAGAGCAGCTGGGTTTATTTTTGCTTCCCTGGCCTCTGTGATGGTAGGCTGGGCTCAGTCCTGGGCTCCTGAACGGCATGGTGCCCGTGTTCCTGGCTGCCAGCTGAAGCCTTGGCTCTCCTCTCCCTTGCTGGCCCTAATGGGATCTCTGGGTCCTCTCCTTCCCACAGGCAGCGAGGTGACATTAAAGTACTGGAACAGCAGATAAAAGGCCCTTAATATATTTATTGAGTGTTACAGATAAGTAATCCACTCTGCTGTCAGTGTCTAGAGAAACAGCAAATAAAGTATACATGCCCCTTGCTTTGATGTGATGAAATCTCCAGAGGACGTTTACTCCAGTGGCGTTCACAGTGCAGCTGCAGCTGGAGCTGAGTTTTTCAGTGGAAAATATAAAAATTTCATGCCTTTATGCATTGCTTTGAAAATATTGTTAGGGCTGATTCTTGTATGCTGTACAGTTCCATGGTATGAAAGCTGGGTTTTTTTCCAAAATGTTATTAAAATCATCTTAACCGTTTTTGTTGGAAGGAGAAAAATTAATAGTTATTTTGTGGTTTCATACACAGCATTAAAACAACAATCTGGTTTTCATTTAAACCAATAGAAGTATGGAAACTCAAGATGAAGTCTCTCTTCATGTCCTTAGATCAACTTGTTGGCCTTGCTAAAACGTGTAATGGATGGAGCAGGGGAAAAACCTCAGTCTTACAACTCACAGCATTGTTTTCACATACTGTTCAGCTTTTTTGTTGCTGAATTTCAAACTTGACATTGCTTTATCGCCTGTCTTCTCATGCTATAAAAACTTCCTCGGTTTTATAAATTTGCTGCAGTTTAGAATCTAGCGACCGACAGACATTATTTTTTTAAAAACCTAAGCCATAATTAAGCACTTTGGTTAGCAAACGTACATCAGTAATTGAATTAATACACTTGTAAATTTTGAGATGTAGACCTGGCTGTGTGGGACAATGGGTATTAGTCATTTCTGGCCTATGTTGTGGTGAGAGATAGAGCAGAGGCACCGATACAGCCACAGCACGGGAAGCATTGGCTGGTCCCAAGGAACCAGCCCAGCCCCCTGTGAGCTGGGCGTCCCTGGGAGAGGGCCCCGAGTACTGGGGGATCCCCATCCCGGGGGGTGCCCCGACTCGCCCAGGGGTGGCTCCCAGTGACCTGCTGCAGCTGGTCGTGAGTCCAATGCAGGCACGTGTGGGGTGGCCAGCATCGCAGCGCTGCTCCTCTTCCCAGCCTGCTGCTTCCCTTCCGGCTCTGGTTTACTCAAGGAAAGGGAGAGGACTGAATCTGGAGAAACTCCTCCATGTTTCTGCCGTTCACTTCTCCCTGGTGAGCAGCCTGCAACCATCCCTGCAGGCACTGCGCTTGCTGGGCAATATAGCCAGGTATCCTTAGCCTGTGCGTTATTCCATCTTCCCAAGGCTTTCTAGAGCGACTTCTTGCCGAAATTGTTCCTTCCCGTGGGGCTGTGAGCAAGCCGCCCTCGCTGCTTAGAGCCCTTGGATCTGTTAAGTCACAGCTCCGTCACTCTGGCTGCTGCCCGCACCCTGGGAGCTGCCTGCCCTCCCCCTTCTTCTCTCTTCTAGGAGGAGGGTTTGGTGCTTTCCTTCATCTGCTTTCCTCGGCAGCCACCAGCCAAGCTCCGTGTCTATGTGTACGCTTAAAACTGATAAAATTGTAACTTAGCTCTGATTAGCACACTGCTGTCCAGCATCCCTCCATCCCCAGTCACCCCTAACACCTTCTGAAACTTTACAGCTCGTGAAGACAGGCCCATAAAGCAATATTAAGTCTTAAACGAGGTAATTCAGAGCCAACTGGCCGGCTCGACTTCGGCAACGCTTGGCATCGTGAAGGTCATACCTGCTGAAGTGCTCCGTGTAATAAACCATTTGCCTGAGCAGACCCAAGCCCGCGGGTCCCTCCCCTCCCGGCACAGGGGCAGCGTGGTGCCGCTCGCCTCCGGCTCCGGCTCCGGCCCAGAGGGGTTCCCACGGCGCAGAGGTTTCTGCCTGCTGAGCTTCGCTGGGGGGGTGGCTTTGCAGGCTGGAGGAGGTCTTGTTTGTGTTTTTTTTTTCCCCAAGGGAAAATGAGTTGCCAAAGTAACCTGAACAAAGAGTAGTGTTTTGGATGGGATATTACAGCCTAATATTTATTTGTGTGTTTATAGGAATTTTATATTCTTTTGAAGCACAGCAAGTATGTGTAATGCATTGTGATTATTTATTGTAGATGTAAGAAGGGGGTCTGGTGGAAATGGACATCTCCAAATCCAGCTGTGCAGAACCCTTACCTGAAAGAGGACAGGGAGGTTTCTGGACAAGATCTGTCCCCTGTGCTGTGTGGCTTGTGTCTAGCAGCAGCTCTGTTCCCTGTCTGGACTGTTGTGGTCTGCCAGGAGGAACTGGGACAAGCACTGCTGACTGAAATTGCTAACGTTGCTGTTCCAACTTGGCAGTAAAGAGCCCCCAAGACAGTTCCCGGATTCTGGCACCGAGTGGCTGTGCTGTGAAATTCACAGCTTGAGCGGGGAATTAGCACAGAGCAGGGAACGTTTCCAGCCGGGCAGGATGTGCGAGGTCCTCTGGTGCTGGCATCCTTTCCTCCGGGGCAGCCCTCCAGCCCGCCCTGTGTCCCTGCTCAATCCCCTCCCTTCCCTCCTCCTCGCAGGCCTTACCGGCTGGTGGTGCCACACCATGAAGTCTCCCAGTCCCGGGGGCTGCAGAAGCTGGAGAGAAGCTGTGGGAGAGGGGAAGGATGGAGGAGAAGGGACATGACAGCCTACAGGAGGCTTGCAGAGCTGGGAGAGTTCTGCCAGCGCCCAGGTCAACACGAAACCTTTCAGAGGCAGGAGAAGCCGGGATGAAAGCCAGTGCCCTGCTGCGGCCTGGGGCAGCCCCCCACCAGGCTGCTCTGGAGGTTTGGCATGGAGCCCTGTGCACCCAGGAACCCTGGGCTCCAGGGGAACAGCCTGGCCTAGAGGAAGGCAGAGCAAGCCCAGCCAGGGTCCTTGGTACACTGTGGCTTTTGGAGCTGGCCGGCAGGGCAGCACGCTTGGACAGGGGGTCTGCATCATGTCTGGAGTCCAGGGGCGAGATGGGAGCCACTGGTTCCTCAGCTGGTACATGCACAGGGTGAAGCAAGAAGAAATAACCTTGAAGAGCAGCTCTTGCAACCACCACTCTCTGGTTTTCTCTGGAGCATGTTGTACGGGGTGTTCTTCTATAGAGATGCTCCATATTCCTCCACGTGTGTGTGCTGCAGAAGCCCATTCGAGGCAGTAGCACACTGACGGCATTCTCCGTGCTGAACTGGTGCTAGGTCTCGGTCACAGACCAGCGGTATAACAGATGGGAACCCTACTGTGCCATAACTTATGTGGAGGCAGCTTTAACGAGGGAAAGTGACAGCAGAGGGTTGAGGGGTCTTTGACCCAATACTTGGAGTTCCTGAGGTTCCTGAGGTTCATGGAGCGGAGTGGATCCTCCTTGGAAAGATCTAGGTGCTGGGACAAGGTGAGAAGCAGCTAGGTCCTCTCAACACCTTCTCAGAGAGTGGGCATTGGTCTGGAGAGGGAGAGGAAGCATCTTCAAACCCCATGGTGCTCAGGCAGTCCTGCCCTTCTGGACAGGTCTGTCCTCTGGCTTCCTCTGTCAGGCAGCTCCACCACCACCACCCTAGTGCCAGATGCCTTATTTCCCCTCCTTTCCTATCCCCCACTTTTGTGGGTTGGTCAGTGTTTCTTTCTGCCTTCATATTTTCTCTGTTCACCAGCATATTTGCCTTAAAATTTGTGAGGAGGGCATTTAAAGGTTTATTCTGATGCAATTTGAGATGGAATCTGACTTGTCATCCTCTGGTGTGCTGGTGGTTAGGAAAGGTTAGTGTTGGTATAGTTTTGGAGGTTGTGGTGGGGTGGGGGAGACCAGCCAGGAACCTCAGTTAGGAGAGCACTCTGCACGTGAGGTCACCATTTCAGGGGAGGAGGCAGAAAGCAGCCTCTGAAATCAGTCTTCTCCAGGATGCGCAGAGGAATCCCTTAGAGACATCACCAAAAAAATATGCAACTAGAGAAACAACAGGATGGGGCAGATACCTGTGAGTAGCCTGGTGGGTTTTCAGGTGAGAAATTGTGACTGCAGACCATGCATCTTCCCATGGAAGGCACCTGTCTGTGAAAAGGGGACTCGATACTCTTGGTGAACCTTGGTTCACCAAGGCTTCTGAGACATAGTAGGCTTCATGGCTTGCTTACTGAGCCTCTCAGAGGACACTGAATAAGGACATAAGTTGTGTCCATGCACAGTTTGGGAAGCCACGTGGAAATTTTGCACAGAATAGACCAGTCATGACAAGAAGTTTGAACTTGGCAGCTGTAGACTTGCACAGCTGAAATGGTCACTCCTAGTTTGGTAAGAGCTGGGGTGACACCAGGGTTGGCTCAGGAATGACATGCTCCCCTGCTCATTGTCCTCTGCATGTAAATAGACTCCGAACACTGGTAGCTTTGATGCTGTTTGAGAAGGGAGTATATCAGAAGTGGTGGGAATGGACCTTGGTGCAGAATGGTGGTACATAGGCTTTACAGGTTTAGTGGCAGCTGTTGCAAGGACTTTTCGGCCTGACTGAATGTGCTCTCAAATGTGCATCCTGCCAGTGCTGCTGGACCCCCACCCCTGGCCAACACTGCGTGACTCAGTAACACCTGTGCCATGGCACCATGCATGGAGTTTGATTTATAGCCCTGGTTCCTAGAGTTCCTTTGGCACAGCAGGAAATAGCAGTTCCCAGAGAGAGCACCATGTGCTGGTGGAGTGAGTGTGAGATGAAGCTGTCCTGACTGTAAGTTCTGAGCATTAGTCATGACAGCAAGGTCAATCACGTGAGCGTTTTGCTTTGAAGTGCACTACTTGTGGTGGCGTGGAGGTGGCTGTGGTGTGGGTAAGGTGTGCAGAATCACCCAGTCCCACCAGCTCCAGCTGGAGGCACCAGGGTGGGGGTCTCCAGCCTAACACTGCTTCCATGAGGTCCAACACTGCAGCTGCAGTAAGTTGTTCGGGGCTGTGTCCGGGTCAGTCAGGGCAGTTCCCAGGAATGGAGAACCCCTGTAGTTGACCATGTTAGTGACCCTGCAGAGAACCTTATCCCATTTGTTGTTGTCTGTCTTGTACTTGGAGGGCATGACAACTGCAGAAAAGTGTCCGGATGTGGCTTCACTTGAAGAGGAATAATACCATCCCTTGACCAGCTGCATACTCTCATGCTGGGCTGGTTGGTCTTCATTGCTGGGTCTTTTGGCCAGCTTGGTGTGCATGAGTCTACAGATGCCTCTCACCTGCGTGGAGAGCTGTCCCTCCAGCCCATCCCAGCCTGACCCATGCATGGTGCTGGTCTGTCTTGGGGCAGGACTTCTGATGAATTCCTGAAGATACCACTCAACACCTGGCTTGCTGCCTGTGGGAAGTGGCATGGGGGATGTAGCCATCAGCTGCTCCTTTCTACATACAAGATGTTCATTGTGCTGGCTGAATTTTGTATAAAGTAAAGCACCTTGTCTGTTGTTCTTTTGCCTCTCGATATCAAATCTCCAGAAAAGCTCAACGGAGCTGTGATTTTGTCTCAGCACATCCTGTTCCAGCTTGCAGCAGTGTTGGCCATCCATTCAGTCGTGCAAAGAGAGATGTAGTACCTAACTCCATGATTAGTCGAACTGTTGTATTTTTCTTTGGCATGAAATAAATTTGTATTTGAATGCACAGTGAGGCTAATGCTACTTTGTGCAGCTTTTTATGAACATTATAAAGTTGAGGCAGAAAGCAGATCTTACTGTAATTGGAAGATAGAAAAGTTAATAATAGGGAGGAATGAATTCATACCTGCTCTGAAAATTTCTAAACTGCTTTAAAATACCTTCAGCTGAAGGAGCTAAACTTCACTACGCACCCCTTCTGTGCTGAAGTGCAGAGTTTTCTTCCTCTATTTGAATTGCAACACAGGAGTTGCAGGGCTATTTTCCCCAGAGAGTGAAGAGTCCCTATGTTCATTTTGTTGATGTGTGAAGTCATTTGAGTTTTTTTAGAGTCGTACAATCATTTACTTCATGTAGTAGAGGCAACCCAAACTTCTTATTGCCATTTATTCATCCTTTGAGAAAAGATTTGGAAAAAAGTCACCAGTCATTGAAGTTTCAAGTCAGAGACAGTTAGCAGAGAACTGGGAGATAAACTGCCAACACATGGGGAGGGTTGCATGTGAAGGACATACTCTACATAATGCGCCATTAAAACTTCATAAAGAGATGTCCCAGAAAAAATATTACAAAGCACTAGACTTAATATTAAATTCTTAGTTTTAGCAGTCCGGTCATTTTCAGGAAGGAATAATCAGCTTAACCACAGCATTCACCCATTTAATGTTCTGAGAGCAGAGGGATTGTCTGATTTTTCTTTTTCTGTTCTTTTTTTTTTTTTTCACAGTAATTAATGAAAGTCAAAAGCAGCAACTTGAATCTGCAAGGTACTCCTCCCGCTACGCTCTGGGACTTTTCTATGAAGCTGGTACCCGGATAGATGTCCCCTGGGCTGCACAGTACATCACCGATAATCCCTGCATACGCTTCATCTCCATTGATAATAAGAAACGCAATATAGGTCAGTGCTCCCATTATTTCCCTTAAATGCAGTGACAATAGAGGGTGTAGATCATGAAAAATGCTGTTTAATTGAGTGTTGCTATTCTGAACAGACGAAGTATTTAACTCCAAGCCACAGTGGATAGCATTTAATGTCACATTTGGCCTCTAATAAAATACACAATGAAAGCAGGAAGATCCTCAGAAAATCACCACCCAGCACATGGTTTACGTTACTGCATTTATGAAACCAGTGTCAGGGGATTTGAGACATCAAAATGTTGCTATTCCAAGAAAGAGCTGGAGTTCCTTTGTTTAAACATTGATTCACACACATGCCAATTTATCTCCCATCATCCATTACAACTCCTGTTCTTTCCACTAAGCATGCTTGGAAATAGTAATGAGTTATATAATTGAGACTATTCAGTCTAATTCAGAGTTAGCCAGTGTGCTTTTATAATCATGGAAAATCTTTGAAATGGTTGCTCATAGTACGGCTGCTCAGTAACGCTTGGAGAACATCCCACAAAGCAGACACTTCTCATCTGTTTCTGGAAGATGGCAGCTGAGTAAGTAGATGTTTTATTTATTAAATGTAGTTCATATACCAAGAGCATGTTGGCATAGAAAAGCTTGAGAAAAACTGCTAGCATTTGAGTTTAATCAAGTTCCTTAGGAGCTGGAAACGCTTCATGGTTCTGTTACTTGCTCGCATTGCGACGATGACCAGGTTTAACCACATCGGTCGAGCAGGGCTACAAACCTACCCACCTTTGTGGCCACCTGCAAAGCACTGTGACTCATTGTCACAGAATAAGGAAAGATTTTCTTAATCAGCTGCTGCCTAATACATAATTATTAAGTATTACCAAATTCACTGCACTAAAGCATGTTCAGATTTAGACCTGGGAGACTTTTGTTTCTAGTCTTCCTCGTTCAGTCAGGATTCATTGTTTTCTTCCTGCAGCCTGCAGACACCAGCGATACGTGTACCTGCTGAGCAGGGCAGTGCAAACCTTGCCCTTGTATCTACATGTTGTCACCGTGCTAGAAAACAGCCATAACGTTGGGCGTGCCTTTCCTTCCTCACACCAAAACCATGCAATTTAATGTCATAAGCTGTCATGAGGGAGTATCATAGTATAGCAGCGGCCCTGGTGGCCAGGACCTCTGAAGATCTGTTCTCCAGCTCCTGCTCGCAAGCAGGCTGAACTAACACAAGGTCAGGGCAACCGAGCCTTGTCTAGCTGAGATTTCAAAGGACAACAGGATGGAGATCCGCCACCAGGACTGGCAACCTGTCCCAGGGCTGCACCTCCATCGGGGGAGGAAGTGTTTCTTTGTCTGCAATCTGAACTTCCCCAGGCTCATCCTGTGGATGTTGCCTCCTGTTTCAATGTATGCCTCTACCAATTGGAGTCACAGTCATTCTGTTTGGAAGGGACCACTGGAAATCGTCTGGTCCTACCCCTATGCAAGGTTTGACGTTAGATGCAGCTGCAATGTTAGATCATGTTGCTCAAGGCCCTGATGTGGCGTGAGCCACCTTTGCACCACTGGCTTTTATTCAGTGATGGATCCACCATAACCAGCAGGATCTTTTCAGAAAGGCATGATGCTTAGCCAGACTGATGCATGAGGTTGTCCTGTATCAGACACAGGACCCTGTGCTCCTCCTTGTTGTGGTGATAGTACAGGTCAGGTCAGATCTTCCAATTGTGCTCTTCTTTGCTCCAAAGCCAGCTGGGTAGCACTGGCTCTTGAAGCACCTCCAGAAACAGCAGTTTACGCTGGGAGCAAAGGAGTTGGAGAGATGAATCAACTCACCACTGTGGAAGTCAAATTTCGTTATTTCTCCTAAGGATTTAGCCTGTTGGTCTGAAAAGAGGGAAAATAAAACAAAAGAATGGCTGATCTGGCCAAAGCAAAGATGCATCCACTCTGATACACTTTTTCCAGCAAGGACCAATAGTGGATATGTAAAGAAAAAGTATAAGGAAAGCCAAATACAGAGTGATTTTTTTTTTTCTCTTGCATTGTCCCCTTGTTACCGACAATGTGCAACTGGAGATTTTCTTGCATCTAAGATAGTATCGTTGTGTTTAACTATCAAGCACCTACTGGTATTGTCCGTCCCAGCTGCCTGATTCTAGGTGCACAGAAGAGGACACAGCTTGAGAGAGAAATTCACTCATCCTTTCCTCGCCTGCTTGCGTGTGTGGTCTCAAAGCACCAACACTTAGAACAATGAATATGGACTTACAGTGAAATTATTAAATAACTAAGTATGTGTCTTTGCTGTCTCCAAACTTGCATTTTGCAGATTTGCCCGCTGTTCCAGGAAAAGCAGCGGTAGGGATGGAGCAGTGTGTGTTAGCTGGAGCAGTGTTTCTGGCTGCGAGCGCTCGAGCTGAGCAGGGGAGGGTTGGAAAGTGTGCCTGTATTGTGCTCAGCAATGCTGGTGTACAAAAGTATAAAAGTCAAAAGTGGTCACCAAGTGATTCACTTTTCTTCAAACATAAATGTGGTTCTGCTGATAATAGAGACACACACACACATACATCCTTTAAGACCACATGGGCAAGGGGGGCTGAGTGTGAAATTTGTTTACACATTCAGGGTACTGCAGCCAAAACACTCAAATAAAAAGTTCCTTTATGTTTGTTTTAGCACATAAGCAAGTATTTTGCATTTGTATTTTAATTTCTGTACTTCTGACTGACCTCCAGAACACTTCAGTGGGAGGCGCAGCAGCACCCCCCTGTCCCTTGTTTGGTGTCTGTTTTTTTGTGATGCCATTGCTGATATTTTAGCACTGTGCTTCACTCGCTCATCGTTCTTCCATTCTTCAACTTTGACTGATCCCAATTCATCTGAAGAAGACGGTGGTGACAATCATAAGCATTCAGAGGGGGAAAGCAGAAATGTTCAGCCTAAAGTTTACATTGGGTTTCCTGGGTGAAGCAGCTGAGATCTTTCAGGACAGTCATCCTTCCCAAAAAGCTGTCATCTTCTCCAGTTGATGCCTGAATGGTCCTACTTCCACCATTCCTCCTCTATGCCATATACAGTGTCCCTGTATATTCAGTTGTGTGTTATTTCTCAAGGGTCTGCATGCATCCATCTCTCCATTGCATTAAGCTAAATAGGAGAATTGCTTTGCTGTCCGTCAGATATGGCCGAAATGCTTATCAGGAGTATGTCCTCAACAGGTAGAGGTTCTCTAGATGTAAGTAAAAATGACTAATGGATCAGACAAAATGTGATTTTTCTGGTGTTTCTACACCTACTTTGATGTATCCACAATTAATGGAGGTTTATCTAACCCTTGTAACCACTTCAAATGGTCACATGTTTATAAACAGCATTGAACTGTAGAGATGCAAAAGAAATAACTCAAGCTTTCTGCTAAGACACTCTTTGTTAAACACATCATTATACAAAAAGTAGCTATATCTATATAAAAAAAGCAAGTAGTCTAGCCCTCAAAGGCGAAAAGGCAAAGTCTAGCCCTCACTGTGAAAGTTCAAAATGTCCTTTTCTTTTGTATGAGACATAGTAATCCCTGCTTTGAGTCATTTAATAAAGCAGAGATGTAAAACTCTCCCTTACACAAGTTTCACATTTTCTCAGTGAAATACCTGAAACAGGCTTGTTGTTATACTATTTGTTATTATTTATTGTTTGTTATAATAGTAGATATTTACATATTTTATATATAATATATATATAAAATTGTTACTATATATTGTTTATTAGCAGATCCAGTGAGTTTCAGTCTAATTCTCCAGGAAGCTCTGCTTGTTCTCAGAGCCACCTGCTTCCCAAAGGACCTGCCTCCCCGTGCTATGATGAACTTTGCAGCATGCTTGTTGCATGGCACTCGCAAACTCATAAAACCTGTTCTTGCTAGAAAATACAGCAGCATCCCCTCTCTTTTGTTTTTGTCTCAGTTCCTTTAAGCAGGCTGCTGGTTCTTCAAACATTATTGTGTAGTGATATTGTTTAAAGCAGAATCTTGTACTCAACATAACTCTTGTCAGCATGTCCCCGGTACTTCTGTAATGGAGAACAAGTCAGGTGACCGTGCCATCTTTCCAGTAGTACAGGTGGGTAAGGCAGAACAGCACGACTTCTCAGAGTTTTGTCTTTGTTTACATTGCTGGAGAAGAATACAGTGTTCTGCAATGGACTAACCCTTGCTGTGGTGGTGAGGAGGTAGCAAACCTGACCCACACATGACTGAGCCTGCAGGGAAGGCACTGGCACCCAGGAAGTCCCTGGCAGCTCTTCTCCACGGTACAACGTGCTACCATTAGTTGGCTTCATCATGACACAGCCTAGTTCCTTAGCAATAACTAGGATGACATCTGTTTTCTTGCTGATATGGTGGAATCAATAATAAGGTGGAATCAATAATAAAGCTGTTTCTCTGATACTGCCGTTAACAATGTCATCTGAAGCATGATGAGCCTCCAAGAAGGAAGGTTTTTTGCATCAGCTGAGGATCTCAGCTGCTGTTCATAAAATTGTGTCTCCATCCACAGATGTAATGCACTCTAACGTTACATAAGGAAGAGCCTACAAGAAGTGTATATTGAATTCCCTGTGCAGTATGTATGAATATTAAATATTTGTGTGATTGGCTGCCTTAAACACCCCATCAATATTTATAACTTGTTGGGGGGACAGTGGAAAATCTTCAATATAAATTATTTCAAGCCTCATTTCTGTAACACCACAGTCCTTGTATTTCTTTGCATTCTGGAGGACTAAAGATAGATGACACATAAAAAGGGAAGCAGTTCCCTTTCACTTCAGGATTGCAAGTTTATATAATTTAAAGGGAAGATTTGTCTTCCAGGTTTTCAGGATCAGTGTAATTCTTGAGTATCTTTTTAAATTTTAAAATACAGATTCCTTTATCTTCTCAGTATGAAAGTAAGAATTTTTAGGAAGATGAAAGAGTTAAAGAGTTATTTAGGTTTTTGCCTCATTATCTGACCAATTGCTTCGTAACCCCCTGCCTGCCCTGCCTGCCTTTTAGAAACTGTAAAGCTAATGAGATGCTGAATTTTTGAATATAAAAAAGTTAGACCCATTCTTTACACAGATTCTTCTAAACTGTGCCTTGTGAGATAGAGCAGATTTTATTCCAGGGAGAATATGGGACCTTACAAACCCAGGAACTTCTGAGGATAACTTGGGAAGTTCACTAACCCTTTTGCTAAATAGCAGCGTGGCATTTTGAAAGCAAACTTCCATCTCTCTTGCTCATTTACTAGGTGTAGTAAAGTTAATCACTGTTCTTTTTTTTTTTTTTTTTTTTTTTCATTTTAGATATAGTTTTATGAGGCCTGCATGTTGACTTCTCTTTCAGCAGCCTGCTGATCCCTCCGAGGTAGCAGGGGTACAGTTCCAGCCTCTCTGGAAGTGTCCAGCTTCTCTGGTGCCCTCCGCCCTGACCCAGCAGCATTCCAGCTTCAAGGGTTGGTTTGGTATGGCCGTGATGAAGCCCTTTCTCTATCCAGGGCCAGAATGGCTTTCGGATAGCAAAACACATCTCCCCAGAAAATTAAATAATCCTGAAAGGCAGGAAGTGACCACGTCTTGTTTTTTATCTGTATCTGTTCTGACTTCAGGTTTTGGGCAGGAACATGAGAAAAATTCTTGACACTGTTTCTCTAGGAAGAAAACATTCCTGTGGGAGACGTGTGCCTGTCACATCCATATAAAAGTAATTTCTGGTGACTAGGCTGTAGCCCTAGAATTGACACCCTAGGAAGAAGAGACCTGATGCCCATGCCCATGCTGGAGGGGTTCCCAGCCCTCAAACAGTAGGAGTATGGTCTGCCTTTGAAGCTGGCCCCTCTTTTGAACTGGAGGTTGGACTAGAGACCTCGAGAGGTCCCTCTCTAAGTCCAGTGACCCTGAGGCAGACAATGTTCTGGTGAGTATTTACTGAACACACTAACAAATCAACTGGGATGTGAGTCCAACCAAGCCCCCTTGGTGAAAACAGCTTTGTCCACATTTGCAGGCTGGCAAGTTTTAATGTCAGGGCAGCTGAACCAGTAAAAATTTCCAGCTGTCTCTGTGGACCTTTTGTGGATGTATCTGTGGAGCCTGCAAACTGATCTGCAGGTCTTGGCTACTTACTTTTATGCCTTTATCAAAGTAGATCTCATTCTCCCGAGAGCTGGTGGGTTACAGGCTTTGCAGAGCCTGTGAGCCGCACGGCCCTTCCAGGGTGTGCAGGTTGTAGCTTGTGCTGCCTCATGCTTCTCCACAAATGTGCTTCAGTCCTAGTGCAACCTGAAGAGTGCAACCACTTCAAAGGTTGAGGCTGATCAGCCTCTCTGAACTTGAGCCTGTCCTTGGCACCTTGGTGAACACTCTGTCCTTTGTGGTACAGGGTTTCATGCTTCAAAGCCTTTCAGCTGAACAACTGCAGGATGTGCTCCATGATGGTCCTCAGACATGATTTTCTCTCCTAGAATGTTACTGTTTGGACAGTCTTCTGCTTTCTTGAGGATAGTAGGAGAAGCTATAACAGCTTCTCCCCATTTTTGCCAAGTCTGCACTGCTAGTCACACAGGCAGTTTTGAAGGGTAGATGGGTCCTTCTTAGGGTGCCTTCTGCCATTAGTAGAGTCCCAAGAGTAGTGTGCTCTGTCCCCTTCCTGGCGCCTTGAAATGCATGTTACCCACCAGTTCTTCCCCTTCCACAGTTACTTTTCAACTTGTCACACTCCCAGAACATGATAGATACCATCCTGACCATTTGTCAAATGAATCCCGTGACTTTTAGGCTCTGATGGTGTTCTCCCCACTAAGGAAACTTCAGATCTCCCTGGATCCCAGGGTTCGTAGCTAATCTCTAAAATGGCTTTTGAGTTTAGGGGCCCTGAACCCTGATGTTGGCATAGATTTCCTGGAGAATATTGCCTTCTTGCATTTTGCAAGGGAGAAGATTTTGGTGTACGTTGTGGGCTTTCTCTGAGAAGTTATGTTTTGTTTTATTGTGATGTTTAGTTTATGCTTTAGTAATCTCTCTGTCTCCTTCCTTCCCTGAGACTGATGGTAAGGAAGACATGACCACCCTTCATATCAAATGAGAACTTTGCAGGGCTGAAGGAGGTCCCTGTGCTTTGCTGAGTAGCTTCACCCAGGACACCATGCTCTCCCATTTGATCATTCCACACTAAGTGTGTTATTCGAAGCTAGGAGCCACCTTTCTGACGCCAGATGCTCTTGAGCCACAAGGCACTGTGGTGAGGAAGTGGTCCTGGGCACTGTTGTCTTTGCTCTTCTCCAGGGTGTCTTTTATTAACCCCATCCTTTTCCTGGAAGATAATGCTCCTAACAGGCTTTATCCTGCACAATTTCCCACTGTCAGCAGTCTGTTCTTCTCTAATAGAGCCTGTGTGATTCCTCCAGCTGGGAATTAATGAGGAGCGTAGAGACAGTCCTGAAATGTTACAAAGCTGATGGCTGCCTTCTTCTGCTCACATTCCAAACACCTTTCCCCTCATTTCCAGGTTGTAGGTCAAGATCCAGTTTCCCCAGAGAGTTCTACATGAGGACACTTTGCTAGTGCTTAACTCACAGTTATAACTGGCTGAAGTGCAGTATATGGTGAGCTCTAATTGCTTTGATGCTGTCTGTCCTTGACAGCCCTTCCAGACAGCTGATCTGTCCTCTACCTGTGACAGCCTGTGTACTCAGTGTTGGAAGTCTTCCTCATCTGTTTTCATGGGCTTATACAAACCTACCAGGCCCCAGCTGGAGACACTGGGTTGGGGGTCTCTGGCCCAACCCTACTCCCAGCAGAGCAAGTGTCACAGCTACAGCAGCTGTCCAGGCAAGTCGGGACGGTCCCCGAGGATTTAGAGGCCCCATCACTCAGGGCCCCATCCTAGGGATGCCCCACTGACACGGGAAGGGGCTGTATCCTCATGTCAAACTTGGATTTTCTCTTGTTGGACTCTTGTCCCGTTGCTTTGAACTTCTAAGAAAAGTCTGGCTCTGTCATATCTGTCACCTTTAGGATGTGGAAGATGCAGTAAGGTCCTCACTTTTCAATTTCCCACTGACTTAATTTTGCATTTATTAAATCTCCTGTCTTTTCAATTCATCCATTTTCTTTTTGCATGTGTGGTTTCAGGCTGGCTAAGAGGGGAAGACACTGCTGATCACATTGACAGTGCAGCCAGACTTTGGTCTGAAGTGCTTCAGCAACTCCCATAAGGTCTTTATGGACTAGACTCGTCTGTGGGGGACTAGTGGAACTTCATACTTTGACTTTGAGGCAAAAAAACTGGGATTTCTTCATCTCTACTACTCTGTTCAGCCATGCAGACTGCTCAGAATGACTGCATGTAGATAGTGGTAGTGGACAAGACATCCCCAGGAGGGTGGTCTGCAGGGTCCCCACAGCCCCAGCCGCTGCTGCCAGGCCAGGCAGGGATGTAGCGGCTCATGCGACACCTTCCCTGTCATGGACACGATGCTGGGCTGGACGGGGCGATACGCCAAAGATCATGCAGTTCCTTTCTGTTTACATGGAAGCAAAACGAGTCTTGAAAGGAATGTGTTTATCCTCACATTCTTCACTTTGCATCTACTATCTGCCCGTGTCAGCCCTGTGTGACGTAGCAGAGCAAAATAAATTAACAGTTAAGTGAGGAAAACGTAACACAGAAGCCAAGGAAACCTGTGGTTATAGTATTGCATCTTCCCTGTGCCATGGGGAAGAGAAGAATCTGAACCTTGGGCACAAACTGCATCTGCCAAACTGCCTTCTCAGCACAAGGTGATGCCGGCGCCTGGCCACAGCCTCGGTAGGGTTTCTGCACAAAAAGCCACTTTCCTCCTGGTGTGAGTTGATGGAGGCAGAGCGGAGGGGACGGGGGGAGGCACCCAGCCCTGCAGCCGATGTCACTGCTCCAGCAATGCAGCACAGGCTGGGTGGGGAAAGGAGAGCCAGGCTCAAGCTCGCTGCTTGTAGGTTTTCGGTGGGGTCCCTCAGCAACTGTGGATGCCAAGAATGCTGCCAATGCTGGCAGAGCGGCCCCTTGCTCATTAAGTAGGTATAAACTACAGCCAACTCTGCCATCTCATTCCAGCTCTGATCTACCCGGAGTCTTATGCCTTCCACCTCATCAACTGATCGGATTAATTGCCGTGCAGCTGGGATGAGAGGCGGGGGGAACTGGGAGCAGATGAAAGCTTTTATGCTGCTTCCGTTCACCCTCAGATCATTACCCGTTACATTGCCGAGTGTTCCCAGGCTTACCACATCTCCCATGTTACTTTGTCATCTGCTAGCATGGCCATGGGTGGCTAACATCCTTGCCACAAGTAAGAGTATCAAAATCTCACAAGAAGCCCTGCCAGAAGCCCTAATTTTTAAGCTAGCTGTTGCAGCCTGATCTAAATGTGTTGGGAGGAAAATGACAGTTTTACTCCTGTGACAACTAAACAGTCATTCATACCCAGTGCATCAAGGCTGAGATACCCCTGTTGCTTTCAGGGGAAAATCTGTTTTAAACTCCTCTCTTGGACAGTATTCTTGCAGAAGAAAAAAAAGGCCTTGAGACTAAACTTGATCCTCACAGGCTGCATATTTCAGTACTGGAAGGCTGTGACTCAGTGGCCTCTGGAAGCTCTCCAAGCTATCAGTAGCTCAAAGGAGGAATTAAAAACTCAACAAACTGCCTGTTCTCCTGAAGCTTGTTTTGTACATGCTATGGAAGAGATGAGAGATTTGAAAGAAGGTGGCCCTGTCCAAGAACCATTGGCTATAACAAGTCACAGCAAGCAATGATTAATTATTTTATTAAGATGCTTAGACGTTGTTTAATGAGCCTTTTTGCCAAGTTTATGTGGAAGAATTTGTCAAAATAGCATGTACACTATAATAAATCCCAAGGTACCTAATAGGCTTTCCCACTTGGTCTTCTGTCCCTGACAATCTTTATGTAGACATGTCAGAATACCTTTTTCTTCTCCAAAATGAGAAATAGAGTGAGTAGCATTTCTCTCGTTTTTCCAGGCAGTTGGAAAAGCTGATATGAACAGAGATATGTCCTGTGCTAGCCTTTGAAACCAGGCTTGGGGGTGGCAGGAGGAATCTCAGGAAGATGAGTCTGAAGCTGGATGTTGGACTCAGGCACTCAGTTCATCAGAGCTCAAGGAAGAAGACAGCCCCTTTGGATGAGCCTCTGCTTCTAGACAAGAGTGGTCCTTTTTTCACTCTACAGTCTCAGTCCCTAGATCTGCCTTGCCCTCACCCCAAATCTGTGTTAGGTGGATATCTTGATCCTCTCCATCCCCAATGGTTAAGGCTTACTTTCAAGCTTAAAACACAAGAGAGCAAAATCAGCACCTCAAATTAAAATAGGAACCGAACTCAAAGTTTCCGGACACTTCAGGAAATCACCCAGGAGAGGAGCTGTAGTACTTGCTGAAAGCAGAACTTGTGAGCCCAACCCGGGGAGTGAAGTGAGTGGTCTTCTGGTCTTGGGAATGCCTCACTTAGAAAAGGAGAACTTTAAGAAAAGGCAGCACCATGGCTCGATGCTTTCAGATGTGGCCTGTCAGTGTGCATTCCTTATCACAAGGAAACATCTTCCTACGCTTTTTGCCACATTTTCCTAGTTCTCAAGAGCAAGGGTTGACTGAGCTCGCTCACCAAAGAAAGAGACTCAGTGAAAAGATCCTTCCAGCTGAAGTTAAAGCCATTGCTTTCATGCTTGCTGTGGGTGTTAGGAATTTGTACTGCTGCACCTCAGTATCATATTCTGAAGTGTTCAACCCAGGACAGAAAGCTTATCAGAGAAAGATATTTTGATTGTCTTTGGAAAGCTGGAATTTGTCATCTCCTCAAGGGGATCTCCAACTGGAGGAGCTGAAGCTGGAGATCTCTTCACTGACAGAGCAGAGAGAAAGATTTCTGTCAAGCTTGGTATCTAACAGCCAGAATTGGTCATAAAGTGTTCAACTACCTCTTTCTTGGTGGATTCTTTGGTTGTAAAATGCTCATTTGCTGAAACGAAAATATTTTTCTAGGAATGTGCTAATTCATTCAAGAGTTTAGCCAAAAAAGGCTTTCTTCTTCCAAAAGAGGGAATTTCTAGTTAATGGAGCAAGAGGGAATAGCTTAATTTAATGACCAGCTTGGTGAGTTTGAGCTCTCAGCTGAAATATAGCAGAACCCAGGTTGTGTCCTTGCTCCTTGCATTCTGCTCATTCAAAGCAGGATGGCCCCAGCAGGATCCACTCACACAATGGTCTTCTGGGTCCTCATTGTGCCTTGGCACAGGCCAGTCATTGAGCCTGAAAATCCTTTGTTCTAGGCAAATTCTCTGGCTGCTGGTTGTTGGTCTGTCCAGACCAAGTCTGTAAGGTGACGAGCCAACATGCTGGCAGGGACAGAAGTCCATTGCTGTAGAGAACCTACAACCAGCCCCAGCTGTAACAAAGCTTGGCCATTTCCAAGTATGTTAGGATGAACATCAGCACTTGAGTTGCCTTCAGTTCTTCCCCTAGCACTGCAGCCTAGTTGATTTTTAAGGGGCAAACTCTTTTTTTGAGTTTTGCTCACTTGCACACATTTGCGTGAGGACAGAAGTTGTATTGAAGGTTCACACTCCCCAAAAAATGTGTGCAGACAGCTGCACGTTGATTTCCTGGGAAATTTGAGTTCACTTGTGCAGGCCAAAAGGAAGCGCTGATTTCTCAAGCTAACCTGCCCTGGCTTCTGTTGCCCTTCTGTCCCTACATAAATACAAAGTATTGATTTATTCTAGCTTTTCAACTATGTAAATACTTTTCATGGCCAACATGCAACCAATTATAGAGGGAGCAGATGTTTTTCACAGTAATGCAACGAACACTCTTCTTTTTGTGTCCTTTGCCCTGAAGAGAATTTTTATCTCTGATGATTTCATGTTCAAGTCTTTCATATTTCTGTGTTGCAGAGATTGTCCCCTTAAGGGAACATGCATTTGAAACGTGCAGGGGAGGAAGAATATACATTAGTCTGATATAGGTGGATAAACAAATTGGCTGTGGTGACCTGGCTGCCCACACTCCTTGGCCATTCAGACCGAGGAGGTGGCTTGCTAGCAGAGCCATGCAGTCCTTGGTGCGGTGGCTTGTGTGCACCAGGCTTGCGGTGGCTGCGACTGCAGTTTGTTTGGTTTACATCTAGCATGTGCTCAGAAGGACTTCATGTGCCTTCAGCTATAAGCAGAGCACTGGACCCCTGGGGATCAATCCCTGTGAGTAGTGACAGAGCCATTCCATTGCCAAGAATAATCTTCCATCTGAAAGAAAGGTGCAGCATCCAATACCTTAGTCTCACCACGTGGCTGGGTGAGCTTCAGCCTGTGGTAAAGGGTTTCCCCTTCACTGTTGCCAGTGATAACAGGAGTCCCAGCTGCAAGTGTAGCCCTTTGTGAATCCTCACCTCCACAACCACCACCAAAGCAAGACCTTGCAGGTCGGCAGCTGCAACTGCATGCCTCCAAGTGACTGGCAGTTGTAGCAGCACTGATTATTACTATTTGTAGACCTGGCTGGAAAAAGCACTTTTACATGTTTCTTCCTGTTGTTCTCTTTTGCCAGTTTACCACATTTGCCAGGGGCTTGTTTGTCAAAGTGTCTGGGATGAAAAAGGGGAAGAGTTTGCTTCCAGTATATTCCCTGCTCCTTCTAGCTGCTAGAGGGGTGTGAGAATGCCTTGAGGTTCCTCTTGGAGATGTATGTGGAGCTATGGTTATTGCAGGTTATTGCATCACAAATTTTGCAAAAAGCCTGGATTTCTTCACTGTACTCCTTGTGAACAAATTGTGTTGTTACTCCTTGTGTTTTTTCCAGCTGGAAGAACAGGATGGTGCCACAGATATTTTCATTCTTATTGACTCCTAGGCTAGAGGCACAAATGTCAGCATGCGAGGAAGGCAAGTATTAAAGAGTAGTCTTTCAAAAGTATCTCTGTTCTTTATTTCAGAGTCTCCTGAAATTGGACCCTCAGTTGTAGTTCACACAACTGTGACGTTTGGAAGCAAGTACCTGGATTCAGACCCTGGGGAGGTGCAGCAGTTAATTCTCAGTCACCTGGAGAGGATTGTGCCATCCCTGCCTAAACCTGCCAGCATCAAGTGTCAGAAATGGAGATACTCTCAGGTAGGTAGTCTGTGGTGGGATCAGTCAGATGGGAGGATGCTGCTGGGGCAATGGGGTGTTGGTGGCCTGTGGGCTGAACAGGAGCCAGCAGTGTGCCCAGGTGGCCAAGAAGGCCAACAGCATCCTGGCCTGGATCAGGAACAGTGTGGGGAGTAAGACTTGGGAGGTGATCGTCCCCCTGTATTGGGCACTGGTGAGGCCTCACCTCGAGTACTGTGTCCAGTTTTGGGCCCCTTCCCACAAAAAAAGACATTGAGGGGCTGGAGCGGGTCCAGAGAAGGGCAACGGAGCTGGTGAGGGGTCTGGAGAACAAGTCTCCTGAGGAGAGGCTGAGGGAGCTGGGGGTGTTGAGCCTGGAGAAGAGGAGGCTGAGGGGAGACCTTCTCGCTCTCTCCAACTCCCTGAAAGGAGGGTGTAGCCAGGGGGGGTCGGTCTCTTCTCCCACGTTCCAGGCAATGGGACAAGAGTTAACGGCCTCAAGTAGCGCCAGGGTAGGGTCAGATTGGATAGCAGGGAAAGGTTCTTCACGGAAAGCATTATTAAGCCTTGGAATGGGCTGCCCGGGGAAGGGGTTGAGGCCCCATCCCTGGAGGCTTTCGAATAGACGGGTTGACATAGTCCTTAGAGACGTGATTTAGTGATGGGGAGGGGTGGTGGTTTTATTTTGGTTTTTTTATCAGAGTTAGGCTGACGGTTGGACTAGATGATAGAATGTCCCTTCCAACCTAGACAATTCTATGATTCTACAGACTTGCGGTCTATCACAAGAAGCAGGACATCATACAGCCTAGTGTTTTTCATCCTCAGGCAGCAAAAGGAAAGGGGGTAGTTGCTCGATATCCATAATACATTCATCCACGTAGCCATGAGCAACATCCAAGGCTGGCCAATGACAGCCAGATCATTTCTAGTCATCTTTTTACATAGTGGACCTGGCTCAGCAGTAAGTTATGCAGCGCTCTTGGTAAGCAGGGACAGGAGTAATGCACAGGAAGGAAGTAAACCCCACATACTTCGGTGGGATTATCGCTGGTATTTAAAGATATGACCCAATCTGTCTCTCTGTCTCTTCTGTATCCAAAAGTCTGTGAAATTATTAGCAAAATTCCCACCCTACCACAGAGTAGCATAAGTCCTTGTGCTCAGACATACTAATTGCTTTTATTTGATTTGGCCTGGTTCTATTTAACGGTATGCTATGTGAAAAGTACTTTGAAATAAACTGCCTAAGGGTAATAATAATAAAATGTGTATATTTTACAGACTTCTTTTAAAAATCCAAGGAAATTGTTGGCAATTTCCTAAAGTACTGGAGTGTATCAAGCTCTCCCTGGGGGCGGACAAAGAGAGAGCTGAAAGCTTGTGGGTGAGGATTAAGGAGCAGGCCAATATGAGGGACGCTGTTGTGGGTGTTTATTACAGTCCACCTGATGAGGATGGGGAAACTGATGAGGCCTTCTACAGACAGCTGAAAGCAGCCTCACGATCACATGCCTTGGTTCTCCGGGGGGGGGGGTCTTCAGTCACCCTGATATCTGCTGGGAAGGCTACACAGCCCAGCAGGTACAGCCCAGGAGGTTCCTCCAGTGTATTGATGATAACTCTTTGACTCAGGTGGTGGAGGAGCCAACAAGGAGAGGTGTGCTACTGGTCCTAGTTCTGACAAACAAAGAGGGACTGGTGGAGGACATTAAGATTGGGGGCAGTCTTGGCTCTAGTGATCATGAAAAGATAGGAATTCAGGATTGTGGGTAGTATGTGCAAAACAAGAAGTAGTATTGAAACCTTGGATTTCAGGAGGGCTAACTTCGACCCCTTCAAGAAGCTGCTTGGAGAAATCCCATGGGTTAGGGCTCTGGAAGGTAGGGGGCCTCAAGAGAGCTGGTTGATATTCAAATAGCACTTTCTCCAAGCTCAGGATCGGTGCATCCCTAAGAGCAGGAAATCAGGCAAGAGAAGCAGGAGACCTGTGTGGTTGAGCAGGGGGCTCCTGAAAAAGCTCAAGTGGAAGAAAGGACTGGAAGTCCATGGAAGAAGTGCATGGAAGAAAGGAGTGACCACCTGGGAAGAGTACAAGAATGCTGTTAGAGTATGCAGGGATGGAACAAGGAAAGCCAAGGCTTCCTTGGAGTTAAACCAAGGAGAGGTGTGCTACTGGTCCTAGTTCTGACAAACAAAGAGGGACTGGTGGAGGACATTAAGATTGGGGGCAGTCTTGGCTCTAGTGATCATGAAAAGATAGGAATTCAGGATTGTGGGTAGTATGTGCAAAACAAGAAGTAGTATTGAAACCTTGGATTTCAGGAGGGCTAACTTCGACCCCTTCAAGAAGCTGCTTGGAGAAATCCTATGGGTTAGGGCTCTGGAAGGTAGGGGGCCTCAAGAGAGCTGGTTGATATTCAAATAGCACTTTCTCCAAGCTCAGGATCGGTGCATCCCTAAGAGCAGGAAATCAGGCAAGAGAAGCAGGAGACCTGTGTGGTTGAGCAGGGGGCTCCTGAAAAAGCTCAAGTGGAAGAAAGGACTGGAAGTCCATGGAAGAAGTGCATGGAAGAAAGGAGTGACCACCTGGGAAGAGTACAAGAATGCTGTTAGAGTATGCAGGGATGGAACAAGGAAAGCCAAGGCTTCCTTGGAGTTAAACCTGGCAAGGCATGTCAAGGTCAACAGGAAGGGTTTCTTCAAGTATACTGGAGGCAAGAGGAAAACTGGAGAAAATGTGGGCCCGCTGTTGAATGAGACAGGTGCCATGGTGACAGAGGATGGAGAGAAGGTGGAGCTGCTGAATGTCTTTTTTGCTTCAGTCTTTACTGCTCAGGCCAGCCCTTAGGAGTCCCAGACTTTGGAGGAAACAAAGTCTGGATAAAGGAAGACTTCCCCTTGGTTGAGGAGGCTCAAGTTAGAGAATGGTTAAATAAACTGGATATCTGCAAGTCCATGGGTCCTGGTGGGATGCACCTGCAAGTGCTGAGGGAGCTGGCAGAAGTCATTGCTGGGCCACTCTCCATCATCTTTGCAAGGTCCAGGAGAACAGGCGAGGTGCGTGAGGACTGGAGGAAAGCCAATGTCACTCCAGTCTCCAAAAAGGGCCAGAAGGAGGACCCAGGAAACTACAGGCCAGTCAACCTCACCTCCACCCCTGGAAAGGTGATGGAACAGCTCTTTCTGGGGTCCTGGGCTGCATCAAGAGGAGTGTGGCCAGCAGGTCAAGGGAGGTCATCCTCCCCCTTTGCTCTGCCCTGGGGAGGCCCCATCTGGAGCACTGTGTCCAATTCTGAACTCCCCAGTTCCAGAAGGACAGGGAACTGCTGCAGAGGGTACAGCAGAGGGCTACAAAGATGGTCAGGGGACTAGAACATCTCTCTTACGAGGAAAGGCTGAGGGACTTGGGTCTTAGTCTGGAGAAGAGAAGACTGAGGGGGGTTCTGATAAATGCTTATAAATACTTAAAGGGAAGGTGTTAAGAGGATGGGGCCAGTCTTTTTTCAGTGGTGCCCAGTGGCAGGACAAGAGGAAATGGGCACAAACTTCAACATAAGAAGTTCCATCTAAACATGAGGAGGAATTTCTTTCCTGTGAGGGTGGCAGAGCCCTGGAAGAGGCTGCCCAGGGAAGTGGTGGAGTCTCCTTCTCTGGAGACATTCAGAACCTGCCTGGACACGTTCCTGTGGGACCTGCTCTGGGTGACCTGTTTTGGCCGGGGGTTGGACTAGATGATCTCCAGAGGTCCCTTCTAACTCCATATCATTCTGTGATTCTGTATCTACATGTTTACCCAAAGCCTCTTAAGTTAAATTTCATTGGTGAAATTGAATGTGGAAGTTTATGCACAGTATTTACTTAAATCAGTTACCTAATTTTTTTTCCTTTTATGAAGTCTGGAAATGGTATTGTAGATGACTGCTGTGCAGTCTGCTCATACCCCTTGTTCTGCATCCCATTTAGGAACCTGCTTTCATTAGCACAGAGTTTATTTTTCTGCAAGTTAGGTATTAGTTGTTTTCAAATCGCTTCCCAGTGCATAGTGTTTGTTCTCAGTTGTTGCATACAAGTGACCCTAACATAGGTTGTAATGTTTCAGATGACTCATATGAAAATCATGGTATGTTTTATATGTTCTTCTTTGTCAGTTCAGGGTTTTTTTTGCTAGTAACACTGTCTCTGTACAGCTGTCAGTGTTAAGACATCCTTTTCTGGTTGTGACTTTTGGTCTTTTAGTAACATAGTTTAGTGATGGTTTTTTTCAGAGTTAGGTTGATGGTTGGACTAGATGATCTTAAACGTCCCTTCCAGCCTAGACAATTCTATGGTTCTATGATTCTACATTGTCTGTTACCTTTCTGCTTCAGACTGCTTGCAAGCACAAGAGCTGCAGGTAGTAGGGAGGAGAGGAATTGTATCTATCTCAACAGACAGACCCTTGGTTGGCCAGCTCTGGAAAGGGCTCCCACAGCAAAGAAAGAAGTATTTTTAAATGGAATTAATAAACCCTAGACACTGCTGCTATCACAGAGCCCTATCATAAAATTTGTCAAATTCAGCTACTTTTTTTTATGTGTGCAAGGAAATGGCTTAATATGCCTTTTCCTTGCACTACTTACACCTTTAGCATTGTGTCAAAGGTAACATTTAAGCATTATGAATCTCATTTATTTCACCAAGAAAACATGGGTAAAGGAAAAGACAGGAACAACAGTTAATTTCTTAGAACTGAATTTAAAAAAAAAAAAAAGTCTCAATTGCATTCTACCAAACAACTGTGTGTTTTGAATCCTGGCAAAATTATGGCCATACAGGATTTTTTACAACCTTGTACCTATTGCTTCGTCTTTTAGCGGTAGCTGGAACAGTGACTGTAAGTTACTGTAGGAATGAACTCTTATTTTCCACAATTGCTTCAAAATTGTTGTCGACCTAAATCACTAGGTGTGAGTCCTGTTTCCCCTATTTAAAAATTACATTCAGAAATCATACTGCTGGATGATAGTCTATTATTTTATCAAACCACAGTTCACAGCTCTTCCTGCTTTCTTCTCCCACCTCTGTTGCCTGCCATCAACCATGCTGCTACTAACCAAAACTAGCGACATCAGCAGCTGCTTGTGCTTTATGGCTGTGTCACAGGAGGAATTATCACCAGTCTTTAATTTGGTGGATGAATGTCAATATGTCTTAGATAGCAAATAAATCAGCGTAGGTCAGATCCGTTATCTCAATAAAGAGATCTCTACTGCCACCCTATAAAATAATCACTACCTAAATTAAATATCTGGGACAGAGCTCCCTCTTTCTCTTAAACCTATCTTTACTTTCAATTATAACAAGCTGTTGCCACAGAATGAACTAAGATGGGTGTATCTTTCCCCTGACTCTTTTAGATGGGATTTATCCTACTTGTTAATTAAATCCGGCTGTAACGTCCTTCACATGGCCAAACACAATCCTGGGATTAAAATGCAGACATTACAATTATCCATGGCGGACAAGGGATTAGGGCTTCCAGACTTCTACTGACACTACTTAGCAGCGCAGCTGCAATTCTGGATCCTCTGTACGTGTGTATCTTATCTGTGTGTACGATAAGACACCATTAGCATTCAGAGCCAACAGCTTCCCAACCCGTCACGTCTCTCTCACAGAGTCACTTCGTATGTATAAGGGATACTGGGAAAAGACAGAGTCATAGAAATTGGACCTCTTCAGAGGGGACCTCAGAAGGGACCTCTTGAGGTCCTGTTGCTCAAAGCAGAACTATTCCTAGCATTAGCTGACCTTGACCATGGCTTTGTCTAGCTGAGTCTTGAAGTCTTTAAGGATGGAGACCCAGCGTGCTGTGCCATATAGCCCAGGGTAATTCGGAATTTATGTTAGACAACACTTCGGAAGAACTTGAAGAAGGGGCAGGACCATTCCTTTCCTTAGTAACTATGTCTAGCATGAGGGCCTTTACTACATTGAGCACACAATCTTGCCACACAGGTGAAAAGCTGCAGTCTGAGATGTGAAAATATTGATCTTGTGATCAGTATGACAAACCAGAAGCTATTTGGTACAACCAGCATCAAATAAGCACTGGGTAGTCAAGAAGGAGGGACACTCAAAAAGCCTTTTTCTGGTAAACCTTTCTTCATTGTTTTATGCTCAGTGGCCTTGATCTGTAAGAAAAAAATAGGAATAAATTGAGTGGTGACCTAAAATTAGTCCGAGAAAGATGATCTCAGGCTGGATGTGGACCATCTCATGGCTAGACTCTTCTCTTAAGTTGAATAGTGGATAATGGGTGGCAACTGGCTACAGATTAATTTCAGGTAATTACCTCCTTTAAAGAGATGCTAACATGCCAGTTACATAAACGTGGGTGTTTTGCAGCTGATCTGTACTTGGAAATGGCAGATAATGGCCCAGCAGTGGTCAGCTGAGTGTATATTTGAGTCTATGGAAAAATCCCCTGGACTGAACAAGGTGCCTTGGACTTTAGGTCTCATTCTCCGAAGCTGACAGCCACATGGTGGGATACAGGGACAGTTTACTGCACAGGAATCCAAAACGTATCTTTGGACCAAAGGCAGAAAGCCAAGAAATGATCAAAAGAAAATTGTACTCTCTGTATCATGCTTTATGATCTCTGTGGTTTGATCTCTATTGCTGCTCTACTGCCCTGCTTCTGGTTTTGTTGTTTTTTTCTCTTGGGTTTTCTAGATATTTTTTCCTCTTTTTCAACATTTAATCCTTATGGATGTTGTTTTATCATTCCTTTTCTCAGACTATTTCTTCCCACCTTCCTCCTCCAATCACTTCATCATCAAACTGTCCTGCATCTTCTTATCTTTTTCATGCCTTCTGCCTGAGCCTGCCTTGCCCTCACGTTTGCCTTTAGGCCAGTGCTGCTGCTACCGCCTTACCTCCATGCTGACACTCACTGGTGCTGCTCTGGGGTGCACTGATTTCACACAACATGGACACTCAGCCTCTTTACATAGGTTTGAAATGGGCTAGAACAACATGTGACACAGTGAAGCGTGGTAAAAACACAAATGCTGTGTGCTTTTACTCTGCTGTTTGACACACGTTGGTGTTTTCAAACGTACAATAACGAAAAGGGGTCTTGTTCTCCCCATGAGTTCCAGGTAGCTTCAGGTTACTGGCCAAAGCAAAGCTCTTTCACTCTTAGAAATGTTACACAGAACTGCTCAAGAGCTGCCACTCCACAGATGCAAGTTTAATTGAGGGTATACTGCCAGGAAAATTATATTTCAAATTAATACAATGCATACATTGAGAATGACATTAAATATTTATCAAAGCAACATTATTCAGAACTTGTCCCATGGTACTTACGGAGCAAGTGTTGATTGTATCTCTAGCATCTGCCTAAAAATTGTTGTGCTACTCAGATGAAAAAGGAGACCAGCGTAGCAGAACTGGAGACAGGGTGGCTTGTCCAAAGGCTGCATGAAGCATGGGCAAGTCATCATGACAGTAGTTACTCTGAAGTCTCCCTCACTTCCCATCCAGGAAGGTCACCTGGTCAACCCCGAGTCCTGTTGCAAGGTCTTGGGAACAGCAGGCTCCCTTTCCTTTGTTGAGCAGTTGCATATCTGGGCTTTTTTGCGAGCCCGCCTTTGTGTTCATACCTTTTGGCTTAGAGATGCCTCATCTATCCCGGGTCGGGCAATTCATTCTGCTGAGGCAGACTGAGAATAAGACAGGATGGTGGTGTAAAATTTCAAAATTTCCACATACAGGAAATCTTTATTCTATTTATTTTACTCCAGAAAATCTTTGGTTATTAGTGCTTGGGCCTACAACCTGGGATGGGAGGGGGCCTTTGTATGAAAGCAAGTTTGTCAGGAATGCAGACCTTTCTGGCATGAAATTGAGGTAAATAAAACGTGGTTTTTTTCCATCTACCTGTATGCTTTTCTTTTTCAGGTTACAAAAGCTGTGTCCAATTGTCCAGAACACATGATTCTTCATACTCAACCTCTCCTGATTTGTGGGGGCGATGGATTTACTCATTCCAATTTTGATGGCTGCATAGATTCTGCTATGAGTCTTGCAGAGGCTGTGAAGTCTCATTTATAGCAATTTCAAAGTCAGCTGCTAAACACAGTTAAGAGTTTTGATGAATTTTACTATGATGGATTGAATTCTAGTTTAGTGTTAACATCACTGTCCTCTATCTTGCAAAAATAAAGAAAGGAACATCTATTGATGTGCTGTAGGAATTATTGGGAGGGCATTGAATTGAATTTTCCAGGATCTGTGCTGTGAGTGGTTACTTTGCTTGAAGTAAAGCTTTTTCTGGCTCTAGTTAGAGGCACTGAGTTCCAGCAGTCTTGCTAGGTCTCCTGATACTTTTGCAGCCCATGAAAATTATGTCAAGGAGAGGAGCCTAACTTGAAGCAGCACAAAACCCCATGGAGCTGCAGAGTTTACTCCTTCTCTGAGCATTTGGAGCTCTGGAAGTCTCAGAAGTAACATGCACAATTGATTCCAGAGCTTTCATGTATACATGTGGTCATTTCTTCTGGTGCAGATCAGCCCTGGTCATGGTGGTTGTGTTGGCCATGGGTAATCAGTGATGGGGCATACCTTGCTGTGCTTCTCAAGTTGGACAGCCTATGCAAGGTCTAACCATGTCTCCAGGCCTGGACAACTTTTAAGTGAGGGATAGTAGTTGTCTGCTGATCAGCTTTCATAGCCTACAGTTTTCTGGACCCCTAGTTGCACGATACTGGAAGAGCTCATTTAAGAGCTTGATATTACTGGCAATAATGTGCCACTGAAAGATAGTACCTGTCCTGGGTGTGGTTTAAGGAGCATCAGCCCAGCTGTACTCATAAAAGAAAGAATGGATAGGTGGTGTGAGACAAGGTGTGCATGTTTCCAGCGCTCTCATAGCAATAGGGCTGCTATCGCAGAGGTGTCTTGGGAATAGGCGTTGATATCTGGGCTGTAACACGAGTTTAACACAGTAAAACAAACTGGCAGGGCATGTGGATGCACCTAAAATAGCTCAATATTTACCAGGTTAGAGAGTTGCCAGTGTATTATGGCTCTCTGCTGGTCCAGGGTCTCCTGAAGAAGGAGCAGCCCTTTCCTCCTTCCAGATGGTGGAGGAATCGGGGTAGGAGCAGCCAATACAGAAGGTGGTTTGGCTGCTTTGCCTAGCAAATGCCAAGATGAAGGAGGAAAAAGAATTTATCTAAGCATGGTCCATGGCAGTGTGTTAATAAGAAAACTGTGCTCACATTTCAGGCTTAGGGTTACATCACCACCACCATAAATACTCATTTAAAGTAAACAGCCAGTCTGAAAGTAAGGTGAGTTCTAGACAGCTGTATATTTTGGCAGAACAGGTGCAGAAATAGAGGGACAGGCCCAGGGAAGGGTATAAATACATGTGTGAGTGAATGGACAAGGAATTTGATTTGTAATACTAAAAAAAAATAAACAGCAAGTATAATTGTGTTGAAAATACTATCTGTCACAGCTTCAAGTACTTCTAAGGTACTACACTGTATTTCTGTGTAGTCAAGTTTGAGATTGCTCAGAAATTAACAAGAAATCATTAATTTATTCTAAATTTGACTTTAGCTTGCCCTTCCTCTTAAATCATGTCACAAGTTTAGTACCTCTCTCTACTACAGCGCTAAAAATAACAAAATGCTGTTTCCAGCAGACAGAATTTTAGCCGTTAGAGAAGTACAATTCAGCCTCTTCTACCTCTGCATTTCACAAAAATCCGACATGCTGTGTTCTGTATAACTGAACGCTGTAATTTAGTACTGCGTTTGACCATTTCTAATGCAGTATTGTAAGTGACACCAAGAACTTTAAAACTTAAGTTAATTTTAAAAAGATATTTGAAGGATATTTCAGGATACCATGCGCTTTTATTGATTTTTTTTTCTTTCCATGAAGTCTTTGAGTTTAAAACTAGGTGGTGTTACTGTGTTTGAACCCCCCAGCTCCCAACCCTCAAGTTTTAATAACTTCATCTTGTGCAGAAACGGGGAAGACTGGTAGTCATGTACATGCTCAAATCCTTCAAATAGGCATGTCATCTCCTGTTTTCCATGGATAGCCACAAAGAGCCACACAGTCATAGAATAAATCTAATCTGGTGAGGCATTCAATAGTGGCTTGATTTAGCATGAGCTCAAGAGCAACCAAAGTGCCAGCTGAAAGAAGGTTTTATGTTGCAGTGTTGGAAAAACTTTATCAAAGTCCTGCTGGGTTATTGGTTCCCCTGGAAGACGTCGCCGTGGCAGGCAGATCAACAGTTGCTGCACCCATGGTGATGGTTTCTGAGGACCCATCCCACCTGTCTGCCTTCATCCAAGCTCTGCCTTAGTGCACAGAGAAGGATGTGGGTCCTTTTCTTGAAGGGGTGAAGGATCAGGCTGTAACTATAAGGCGTCTTTCCAGATTCTTTGGTTGTGCTGTTTTCCTCATCTTCACTCTTTGTGCTCTGCTCCTTTCTTCAAAGATGGATTTTGCATTAAAACATGCTAAGATTTGCACTTCCTGTTCCTTCAATTTTGAATGGAAGCAAGCCAAACCACTAAACATCCAAATAAAGATAAATCCTGAAAGCGTGTGACATGCAGAAAACTGAAAATGGGGCACCTTTGACATAATGCTCTGTTGCTCCTCTCGCTGCCTCGCAAACAGGCGTGCTCCACAGAGTCATGATGCTCTCTCAGGAAACTTATATCAGCAGCAGCCTTCATGCCACAAGTGACAGATAAGTGGAGATGTCTCTGAGCCCATCCTTTCAGCAATCTTCCAGCTTTGGTCATTATGAGACCTCAAAATACTATAAGATAATAAGCAAATCACAGATTCAGAGATTTTTCCAATTGTGAGATTTTTGATGTAGAGGTTTTCAAGCATGAATCACAGTGAGTCTCAAATTGCTCCCATCCCCATATCGCAGAATCATAAAATGGTTTGTGTTGGAAGGGACCTTCGAGATCATTGAGCTCCAACCCCCCCTGCCCTGGGCAGGGACACCTCCCACCAGACCAGGTTGCTCAAAGCCCCATCCAGCCTGGTCTTGAACCCCTCCAGGGATGGGGCATCTACATATCATGACAGTCTATCGAAACGCCTCTTTCCTATAGCTTCCTCCCAGATTAAGACAATTTCAACCAAAAAGACTTGGGTTTTTAAGGTGGAGTAGAAAAGTTCGTGCTCCTCTGGACGTGCTCCAGACAGCGGGCACTTAAGGGTCTCTGTGGCAATATCTCATTTTCTAGATGTGAGCAGGGAGACGATGATATTAACTTTCCTGTGCAAGGTGGGTGATGAGTGCCAGTATTTCAAAGAGGCCACTGTATCCAAAAAGATGACAGCAGAAGAGACTTGTTTGGTTGATTTCCTGGGCTTTTCCCTGGGTGGACATAATTTTTGATTAACTGGCGGATCCATCAATTACAACCCCTGTCTCCTTGTGCCGAGACAAGGGTGACAGCTGTGTCTGATCTCCTCTATGTCACAAGCCACAGCTAGTGCCCAAAGTTGAATTAAAGCATTTCAGCCCTCAGACATTGATGTTATTGTCTTCTTCATCACAAGGAAAGATGGAGCCATAAATGCTCAAAGTCTTTTAACCTACAGTTGTGGTAACTTCCACCCAGTGAACATCACTCTGCACACCTGGCCCATGGCATCTAGTGCAGTCATGGCTTTTACGATATATTCAGCTGTGTGAGATGCATTTTGCTGATCTCTTGGCATTTAACTATACTTTTAAGTCTCTTAACAGCAATCCCACCAACAACCAGCACCAGCTGTGTGTTTCACCAGGAAAGCTTTTATATTTTTGGCCAAATAGCAAGCTAGATGTTGGCAGAAAGGCTCAGTAGACACAAATACGCTTTGACATCTCCTGCTAACAGATGTGTTGTGAGACCTGTCGCTCAGCCAGGTATGACCCACCCAACCTTTGTCTCGGTAGCACCATGCAAGGCAATTTTCACATCACAGCTGTCATGTGGTCCTCAGGCAAAGGCATTTTTAAAAGACAAGCTTCTTGTACTGAACCACCAGACCCTGTGCTCTGCCACCCCTTTCCCTCACAGCCCTTGGTGATCTTTGCAGCCATTTCTTCCTTCTTCTAGGAGATGTCTGAACTGAGCACCATGTGCATCCATGTGCTGCTCTTGCAGAGATGTTTATGGACACAATACCAGCTGAAATCTTGGGCATGGGACAGGAGACGTTTGGTGCTTTTCCACAGGCAGGACGTGTGGCATAGTGTCCATGCTCTTGCCACCGTATCACACGTACTAGGGCAGACCCGTCATATTCCATGCCATGACAAATTTTGGAGGAGGCCCTGGCTGAGATGGACTTGAAGTCATGGCACATCCTCTCCTCCTGAGGGCCATCCCTTTGGCATGGGGTCAGGGCCCTGTGGTGGTGATCTGACCCTGACTACTCTATCCAGTCCCGATATCTGACCCTGCTTGCAGATCACCGAAATGGAGTAAAAGTGCTGTGAAGTGGATAAAAGCCTTTTAGAAACCCAAGTGCGAGAAGCAAAGCCACAGGTCTCTGCTGGGACCCCCTCAGAGCCACAAAGCCTGACTCCAGAAAGTGCTATTAATGACATGCTTAATAAAGAGCTCTCATTATCCCCAGTCTTACATCTGCAGCCCCAGCAAGGACACATCTGCTTGTCTTGTGTCCCAGGGGCTTCAGAGACTGCTCCCTTCCCAAGGCAAGGAATATGTTGGGAGCAGATGCTCATCACATGAGTTGTGGTGCCTTGTGGGAAAACGTTCAGCCGTGGGCTAAACTATCTCTAAGTGAGCTCCAGGGTGAGAAGCTGTGGCTGTGCACGGTAGCCCAAGCCTATATGCACCTCCCCAGCTGAAGGCCAGGACTCTGCTGTGTCCGGTGGACATGTCCCCATGTCATGCTTGCTGCAGGGGAGCAACCCCTTTCCAACCTCTCCATCCACAGCAGGGCTGCATGTGCCCCTGTGCCAGACTGCAGAGAGGATGTCTTGTTATGACCCTGCCTGCACAGGGCATATTGTGGCTGGTGGTTGGAATAACTCTGCCAAATCTATGAAGTCATGTGTGTGTACGTACGCCTCTTGGTGCGTGTAGGGCAGTTTGTAGGGATTTAGCCCAGCTTCACAGCTTGCATTGATTCACCAACTGCATGTCTCCAAGGTTCTGGGCTGTATTTTTGTGCATGCATATAAAAATAAATTAAGAGGTTATTTTAGTTTTAGTTTGTTGTTTTGGTTTTTTTTTAATTTTGAAGAGGCAGCTGCAGATGGGAGGTGCTGTCCAGCTGAAAATACTTGGTTGGTTTCCATAGCACTGAGCTGTGAAACATCCCTGCAGTCAAAGGCACTGGAGCAAGACGTGGTCTCCCAGAGTCCAGGATTTGCTAGAGATCTTGCCACCCTTGGGCTGTGCCAGCAACATATTTGGCTCTTCTAGAAGCCATGAGTGACTGAGAAGGAGAGTGCGGAGGTCTCAGGTCCAGGCCTGCAGGACCAATGCCACAGCTACAGCAGGCTGCTCGGGGCAAGTTGGGGCATTCCCATCTTCCACCGTGACTGCACTTCCTCCTGATGGAGGGACAGCATTATGCTGGTACAGCACCAGCTTCAAAGCAGATGTCACTGAGCAGTGGTGCCAATGTGGTCTGCAATACTGACGGATGAGTTCCTCTTTGAAATAATGCAAAGAAGAGGAACCTTCTGCCCAAATTGTGCAGTCATGTCTGGATCATTGCTCCTGACCTCAGCTGCAGACTGAGTCCTGGCACCAAAGGGCTTAGCGAGTGCCTGGGCGAATGCAGTATTTGCTTGGCTGCTCCATGCTGCAAAATACAGCGTCACAAACTCCAAATGGCTGATGGCATGCCAATAGAAGGCTGGAGGACTCTTGGGTGGGAGGGATGAGGGCACTCTCTGAGCTGCCCAGCAAGCGCCTTGAGCTGCTGCACAGAGATTTCCCTGCGGCCGGAGCCGGTTTTGCCTCTAATCCCAGCTCTGGCTCAGATGTGCCATCTGTGACCTGCTTTGCATGGCAGAGCTGAAGCTCTGAAATCCTGTAGCCTTCTGCTGCTGCTCAGCCCATCGTACTGCACCGCCTCACTATTAGCCACCTTAGGATTTTTGCTCAATTCTCACATTCAGGTGGCATCTTCAAGATCAGCTGGTGATGACACCACTACAGAGCTGCACGCTATGGCCAGTGCCTCTGGGTGCTGTAGACGAAGCAGCCCCACACGGCAGTGAAACAGCCCTTTCCAAGGAGAGGGTGAGAGTGACTGGCTTTCACTTTGGGAAGAAGCCATACAAAGTTTCTCTTCTGGAGGTAAATGAATGGAAACAGGTGAGAAACCCAGCGAGAGCTGTTGGCGAACAGTTTAGCGCTGAGCGAAGAGGATGCAGGGCAGATTGCTCTCGTCTTGGAGGACACGGTGCTGAAACCTGTGAAGAGTGACAAGCCTTGTGATTTTTGTCATTCTGCAGTTTTCATCCCATGGCAGCTGAGAAGCGCTCTCACCAGGTGCTTCAGGCATCATCCCAGTGGGGGGAAAAACCCCAGGTCCTTGTGCTCCATGCTGTGCGCAGGCTGTCACCCTGCTCCCCGGTTGCTCTGACGATACGGGGAAGGGGGTGTAGTGCCAGGGGATGTAATGCCAGCCAGAGCACACAGCTGAGCAGAAAGGCACTGCTTTGCCCCGGCCAAGCCCTGACACCCCTGTGCAGGCCCCGGCTGTGGGAAAATGAGCCCGTTGCCTGCTGCCCTTGCCACCCGACCGCTCAGCCGGTCACGAGGACGCTGCGGCAAACCACAGCTCAGCTTGCAATTATCTTTTCGACACAGGGTTCCTGTCAAGTCGAGCGGCACCTCCTCCCTCACCTGTGCCAGTATGAAAAACATCCTTCCTTTCTCAGCGCTATCAGCTGTTCAGATCTCTCCCCCAGGATGATCACGCACGTCAAGACCTTTAAAGCAAAGCACACCCTGCTACAAGGACCGAGGTCTCGTTTCCCCCGGCAGGTTTTGGGGCATGGAAGTGATGCTCACACCATGCACAGATTTGGCCGTACTCTGCCTTTTTCAGCCCAGTTTGAGGGGGAAAAAGCGGTGATGAGTGAGGTGCTGCTCAGTGCTGGAATATAGGTCAGCCTCTGTCCTGGCAGCTGCTTTCCTTGCCCAGAGCAGAGGAAAAGGGAACGAGCTGGCAGGGGAGGAGGGGCTCCTTCACCACCTTTTCAGTGCACAGAAAATCCCAGCTCAGCACCTTAAAGCTTAGTGAAACACAGCCAGCATTTCGTCAGCAGCCAAATGGTGGTAAGCATGCACATGGCCATTCCGCATCACGGCAGAGATGGAGTCTGGAAAACGCTCCAGTACAAAGACATTTTTGGTCTCAGGCTCTTCACGAATGTAGCAATACCGCAATAGCCATTGGCTCTGCAAAATTATTGCTCTTTATAGGGAGATGCTGGAGCAACTCTGGTCCAAAACTCAGACTATCAGCACTCTGTACCCTGGTCATTTTGGGTTTGCTGCCTCCCTCCACCTGTGCAGTGCAAATCCCACCCTCCTTTTATTTAAAAGGCAGTTTTGGAGACCAGCTTGGGAACATGGACCACAAACATGGTGGGATTGGAGCAAGTATAGATAAAATACTTAACATATCACAGTCCAGCGTTTAAGCTAGACCCCTGGGCTTTGCCAAAGGATTTCTGAGCAGGACATGACAGCTCTGTATTAGGGAGAAAACGGGGGTTTCTGCCCCAAACATGGCTGGAGAGGATTTTTGGCTGTTTTGCCAGATAAAAAACTTGTCACATTTGCATCCCCAGGACCATGTGCTGCAAACAGGAAGGAAAACAGCAAATGAAAGAAACCCATCTGTTCCTTTTCTGCTCTGTGAGGGAGAACTGACCCCCTTTGTGTGACAGATGCTCATGAGGAGGCTACAAGCGATGATTACAGGTCACCTTCCACTCCTGAGGGCCATGTGCTCTGTTTCCTATATGTCCCCACTACGGTGATGGACACAAGTGCCATCCACTGACTCCCTCATTGAGTATCCACCATCCTGATTTGAAGTAGACCAACCTGACACCATCCTGGCAAAGCCACACCAACACGACCAGCATCCCAGGTCTTTTCTGGCATCAGTGACAGCATCTTGAACTGTCCCCCTCCTCCCTCCATACCACCCAGAACCTCACCAGGGACAGGGGAACAAGGCAGCTCACCACAGAGAAGGAAATGCCTCCATAAGAGGACCCAGCTCTGCATTTGCAGAGCTGTAGGATAATTTTCCCACTGTTGGTTGCAACTGGCACATCCAATGTGCCCTGCAGGACTCCAATGGGCTGGGCAGGCTCAGAGCACACGGGCTGATCTCCTTTGTGGAGAAGCCTAGCAGCAGCACTCACCTTGCAGACCTGCTCAGCAACAGCTGGCTGATATCTCTGCACACTGGGAGCACCACAAAGCTCTGAAAGGAGCCATAGAAAAGGCACACTGTTCCATGCACATGTTTTGGATGTGTCGGCTTCCTCCAACATCCCTCAAATACTGTTGAAATACCACCTTGGAGACCAAAAGCCCGTGGCACGAGCCCTCAGACCTCTCTGATGAGGAGACTAGAGGTCAGTCTACTCCAGGCTTAGTGCTGCTGGGTAGGAAAGGCTGCTAACCACTAGCTAGCTCAAAGCAGGGCAACATTCATTTCCATCTGCTCACCAGCCTGTGCCTTGTCAGCCAGGATCCACTTGCAAACAAGGATGTTGCACACCAGGAACTTTCAGAAGCTGTTGGAAAGTTTGGCAAGGAGCTGTGAGCATGAATAATCATCTGGATCGATGTCCCCTCTGGCAAGTTGGCAAAGAGAGGGTCTAGAAACTCGCTGTGTTTGAGATCATTTCAAGATGGGAATGGGAAACAAGGAGCTTAGAGGTGGTGTTTGGTGGAATCTTCCAGGGCCCCAGAAATGGTGGGTGGGTTCCAGGGCATATGAAAAGAAGCGGGAGGAGCTGGGCTTGGTGAGACCGAGACAAGGAGGCGAAGGGGCATCCAACAGCATCCCGCCCTGCGCAAAGGGATCCTGGAGGCACGTTTGTGAGAATAAAGGAAACCTCCAGTAGGTGATGTACCCCTTTGTCCTGTTCATTGAGAAATCTGGACTGGGCACCAGATTCCTACCAAACCCCTCCACGCATGTGCCTCTCTGCGGACTCATGGGATAAAAGCTGATCTTTGACAAATCCCCATTATTAACCCTCTGACCTGGGATGGATATTTCTTTAGGTGTGAAATGCTCCTGAGTTTTTCCATCAGTGTTAAACTCGCAGGTAGGACACATTCTGAGCAAGTGCTTTAGCTCCGGAGAGAGGAGCTTGGTTGGGAGGGTGAATTTCAGGAGTAATTCGTGCACCAGCCAAGCGGCAAAGCAATGCCTGGTTGTGTACAGGAAGGGGCACGATTTGCCCTTGTCACTGCTGCCATTGCATTACCATGGCTGGAAAGCAAGGTGAAACCAGATTAGCCTTGTCCTGCAAAGCCTATGGAGGTGGGTGCATGCTCCAGGGAAACACCAGGAGCTGAACCTCCCTCTCCTTCAACACTGGCATTGTTGCTGCAGCATGGCTGCAGGAAAACCTCAGACACAGGGTTCACTATTGCAATTATTACAAATTATAAGGGCCAGGGTCAGTTTCTGGGCACAATCTGATCATGCTGAATTAGAAGGAACCACACCATGCTAAAATCAACATTGCGGTGAGGTATTGTATTCATCTCTGCTGCTGAACAGATGAATAGCAGAAGCAAAGATCCACCAAAGTGGTTTTGCTGGCAATTTTAGGAGTGTACTTTTCTTTGCTCAAATCTACCTAAAAATACTTAGGTTAAGTTTTCTTGTGGGAGTTGTCTACTCCTTTTCCCTTCTTGCCTGCAAGTATTATTTTTTAATTTGGTCAGTAAAAAAATTATCTATTTCCGTATGGATTAAACAAAATATATGAGTTGTGGCTTTTGATTTTCCCTAGGGGTCATAACTGTACATGAGCCATATTCACTGATGAGCCGTATTCACTGATGCAATGTACACACAGAGGACTTCATCCACCTGGCCTTGGTCCAATTAGTCATTTTTGAGGGAATGTGATATTCAACTCCTAAACTAGTGAGAAAAACAGACACAGGACACTGTATGGCAGATTATCTGCGTGCGTCTGTGACCAGAGGCATTTAACTCAAGTGAGTAAAAGAAATCCCTGCTTCCAGGGAGTGACCAGAGGGTTAACTTTGGCTCTCTCACTCACTTTATTCTTTGAATAATGAAATTAGTTGTTCCATAGTCTTTTGAAGGGCTGAGCTTATCCTTCTTGCAGAACAATGCACGCTGTGCTCTCGATGCGAGTGCACTTATGGTGAACTTTGAGCTACACATCTGCTATAAAGAAGTAACTCTTATTCCCAGTTGGCCATTGCTAACAAAAGATTCAGGCTCCATCTACCCCTCAGCATAGTTTTGTTTGCTGCATGTAAGCCTGACATGCAGAGTAGACAAGTAGAAACTATTTGCAAACCTCATTAAAACACACTGGCATGCTTAGTGCTTTCACTAGGTGAATGAGAGCTGGAGATGAGCCCTGCAGAAGGTGAGCAGATGACTAATCTGCAGCCCATTACCAGCACCATTACACCTTTAAATCTGCGCATTGACTTCCCAGCTGTGCTGGGAGGCTGCATGAGGAATTTCCTTGGGATGCTTTCTGTTAGCATTTTCGAACTGCAACATGCACTCTGGGCTGATTATAGGTGATTTATGGCAAAGTTGGTCCTGCAGGCTTCTCTTGGGATACCAGAACTGTGCACTTTCTTAATGCTCTGCACTGCTGGGGATGAAACATGCCCAGGATGGGGTAGGGGGGGAAGCATTTTCAGCTCCCTACAGTAACGTCTCCAAACACCGACAGAAGAGTGAGCACACAGAGGGCTGGGAAAGCCTGTAGGCATTTTATTGCATTGCAAAGAGCCGCAGAAGGGCAATTTAGGGTCTAATACTGCTGCATGGGAATTGTTCTTAGACCCAGGATCACAGAATTAAACCCTTTGCAGGGAGCGGTGCAGTGAAAATAGCCATCCTGTAAGGATGCAACTACAGTAAAAATTAACTCACCCCTACACGCTGCTGAGGTGCCTGACCTCAAATTGCACCCATTGCTTAGACTGCTCTGCTCTCAGGCTGCAGTCTGGAGGGCGGCTCAGAGCACCCCGGCCCAAACCATGGCACAAGTCCTGCCCCACAGGGTGCTGGCAGGATGGGCAGTGGAACCCCTGCAAACTCACATGACCCACAGCCACCCAGATGGCCAGCCTGGACCTAGAGGTGATGAAGGAGAGTGGGGTCTCCCCTTTAATTTTTTTTAACACAGCAGTTCATCTAATCCCTCCCCGGTAGCGGTCACATTGACAGATGGCTTGCACAGGCTGCTGAAACAAAACCATGGGAGCAGTGTCACCTCTTGGGCATAGCTGAGGCTTCAGATGCTATGTTTCTTTCCTTAACTGGTGGTTTAAAAAAAAGAGGGAAAGACATTGACACCGGGAAAAGTCACAACGTGTCCTCCAGATGCATTGGCCAATGTGTGAGGTGGGCAGGGTGGTTACAGAGGCAGTCCCATGCTCAGTAAGGGCGTCCCACAGGCTGAAAGCCCATCTCCTGAGCAGAAAGGAGCTGTGTTTGGGGTGAGGGGAGTGGTGAAATTGTATTTCCAGGAGTTTCCCTGTGCCCAAAGCAGATGGAGCCTCCCAGAAGAGGTGGGACAAAGTTGTAGGAAGGAGATTGAGATGTCAAAAGCAGAAGGTGATTTACGTGGTGGCATCTCACTGGAGACCGTAGTTCCCAAATGGATGTAATTTGTTAATTATTGTAGCATTGATATGCATAATTATAGTCATATGCAGCATTGATAGCACCATTTAAAACTACCACCCATCTTGTACACCTGGTGGCAAAGCCAGAGGAGTGACACATTGTCCGTGTCACGGTTCCATAGGAGGGTATGCATGGCACAGCCGGTGCAGCTTGTCCTCACACCAATTGGCCTGGCATTTTTCGGCTTGTACATACATTCAGTAGCTCCCTTCCCCTCCTTCTGGAGCATTAAAATACCACCCAGACTGCCAGTCTGGGGTAAGACCATCCAAAAATACACCAGACAAGTAATTGTCATCAAGCAAGTAAATCCCACTTGCAGGCTTCTGCAGGTCGATTCACGTAGACCATGCGTGTAGGCACGGAGAGAAATCAGGAAAAATCCTTCCACATAGTGATACCACACATGCCAGTTTAAAACCCTTTCTTCCAGACATCTTGGCTGCCAGTGTGTGCAGAGCTGACATTTTGGAAGCTGGGTGCATTATACTCTTTATGTTGTTCATTGTTGGATAAAATTGACCCCCTTGCTCCACTCCAGAGGTTGCTCAGGAGACAAATGTGCAACAACTACAAAGGTGTTATTACTAAATGCAGTCCACTATTATTGTTACTACTACTATTGTTGATGTTATCATAGAATCATCTTGGTTGGAACGGACTTTTAAGATCATCAAGTCCAACCATCAACGTAACACAGCCAAAACCACCACTAAACCTGTCCCACAGCAACATGTCTACCGCTCTTTTAAATACCTCCAGGGATGGTGATTCCACCACTTCCCTGGGCAGCCTGTTCCAATGTTGTTGTTGTTATTACTCATAGCAGTACTAGTAGTAATAGTAGTGGAGTAATTGTTATTAATAATAGCGTCATGGCCAGTGGGTCAGTGTGGTTGACTCAACAGATGGATGATCCACAGCCAATAAACAGCTAACATTGCTGTGTCCTCTGATGGGGTTTCAGTGAAGACCTTATGTCCTCAGGGAACACCAGCATCACCAGGGAGGTATGTTTGTTTGGGATGATTCATCTCACCTGAAGTAGCCCAGCTCATAGCCCAGTCAGCTTCTACCATATGAAACTTGACAAGAAGATGTGCCTAGTGATGCTCCAGGCCAGCCCAGCCCATGGTCTAGGCAGGCACTGGAAAGGCCCCACGGTGATGGTGGAGTCCCATCCTGGGCTGTGTGAGAGGGTGGTGATAAGTTTTGCCTTGAATGACACTGCTTGACCCAAGGAAGTTACTGTCAGCTTATCAAGTGCTATATAAATTAGCTGTTTTGGGAGCGTGTTGAAATTATGCTAAGGTAAATTGAGGTGTTTCAAGTGAAGCAGGACTATTAGATCATATGGTTTCTCACACTGCCTCATGAAGTTTAACATGAAAACAGACAAATTCTATTTCTTTTTCCTCCTTTTCTTTTAGGGTTGCTCTTGGCTGTGGATCAGACAGGCATTTTGTCCGATGTAGAGACAGTCTCATCAGAAACTGTTTTCTCCTCACAAGCCTCATTTTTGACCCTTGTCCTCTCAATTTTTCTTATTGATGGTGATGGCATGAAGCATCAGGACTTGATAGGTCTTTTTTCATTGCCCAACCAGCCCTTTGGTATGCAGTAATTCCCTCTTTAATGCATGGCAAGAAACACACTGCATAATCTTCTTTTGAGACACAAAATAGGCCAACCGTCTTGATCCTTTCCTTTTCAGCCTGAATCATTACTGAGATGCTGGACATGGCAGCAGGGTCCTGTAATCCCCTGGGCATGCACAAGAGCGTACGCCCTCTGCTCTGCAGGACATGACTCCATGCACAAAGTCAGGAGCGGAAGGAGGTCCAGGATCTGAGCTACTCCAGTTTAAGCAAAGTGACCCAGTGTATCTATTTCTCTAGTGGAAAAACCACTGGAGATTGCCACCATGGAAAAGCAGAGTTATTGCCAAACACGGAAATGTTCCCTGATCTGTTTACTAATATTTGGTGCTCCTTTCTGGACAATGTTCAAACTGAAATCCAACCACACACGTCAGCAACTTCCTGCCCTCCTCCCCACCCTCTGCTCCTGCACCCAGGGGAAAATCAGGGATGGGAAGAACTGGTGAGAAGTGAAGAGGGAATAGGATTGCTATTTTTGTCTCACAGAATGGGTCCTAGAGATGGCGTGGCCGGACTGTGCTTGGAAGGGGCACAGCAAGAGGACCATTTCTTGACCTGCAACAGTCCTTAGGTCCCTGGTGCTTTCATGGGTGCAAGGTCAAGCAGTGCAGGCGGACATGGGCAGACTTTGCTTGACCAGCCTCTCGGGCCACCTAAGCCTGTGCTGGCCTGATTCCCTATGGAAAATAAATAGAATATTACAATTGTCTCATTATTGCAGGGATGTTTACAGCTGTCCCGGGGGGGTGGGGAGGGATCGGAGAGCCAGCCAGTTCGCAACTACTGAAAGGTCAGTGCGGCACATGCGGCTACCGTAACGCTTCGACTATAGTAGGCGTTGAATTGTCTACTTAATTAGTCCTCCCCAGTTCAGATTCAAGAACATTAAATTGAGACATGCATATAATTCTTTGCTAATAGCAATCACTATACTAAAAACAGGGCTTTTTGCACAGTCTTCAAAGACACGAACTTTTGTTGCATGTTCTTTGGCACTTGACATTTCTTTACACTAATTGTGAATTATTAACATTATCCTATCTGGTTATAAAGCAATGGGATCAGGGGTTTTACTTCCCTGCTTTGCATGAAATCAGAGAACTGTGTTTTAAGGAGAGATGGGTTGGGTGGGAGTGGGAGCAAGAAGGTTCTTAATGGAGAGGGAGAGAGCTCAAAGAAAGAGGTAATGCTATCCAAACCAGCTATCCAAATCAGCTAATTGGCTAAAAGCCAATTAAAATCCACCCAAGCAGTTTCCTTAAATGCCGGGCAAATCTCGACCACAGATTGTTAAGTTTTGCCACTGCCTTTCCCAGTTCTGAGTCATGTCAAAGACTGCCCTTCTTAGTTTGGGCAAGACTCCTCCTTGCAGATGCCCATGGCAGAGGCACCACAGGTTATACCCTTTCCATGTTGAAAATGAAAGCTATTAATAACTACAAGCAGCCGTGGTCTTCCACCACAACAAATCTTGACTTTACTCATTTATTCCTCTACAGAGGCATGACTGCTCTTCTTACCCGACTCTTGCTTCAAATGTCCCTCCATGAATCTGGTGCAAATGCCTGGGACATGCCAGTCTTACCCAAACCAGATGGCAGGTGGGTTTGGGGAAAGGTGGCTGCTCTCAGAAGGCATTTATTTATCTAGCAGCACCCTTAAACTTCCAGATCACCCAACTCCCTGCTAAGAGCTTTGGGAAATGGCAGCAAATCCTTGAGTGCGCATTTTGAGATGGGTTTGGAGAGAAAAGCCTGGCTCAGTGGCGTCAGAGCCAACACCCACCTGTCCTGAATTTCAAACCTCCTTGTACAGCCTTAGGGGAATTAGAGACCCCTGGAGAGCTCTACCCAGCCACAAGAAGATAGTATGTCTCTCACTGTCCTGACAGTGAATATGCCGGGGGAAATTTTCCATGGAAGACCTACCTATCAGAGCCAAAGCTCATTGGTTTTGTACAGGTCTACAGATATTTATCACAGCCTGTGTGAAGGAAGAGCAGATTTTAGCTACTGGTTGAGCACAATGGACCATGGAACAGTCTTGGGAGCTTGACAAGACAGGTTGGTGTGATGGTAAAGAGAGCAGGACAGATAAGTAGGTCTCCTGAGATTTATTCCTGAGAAACCTCTGCATCAAAATACAAAACAACCAGAAGCACTAACTGCTGCTCTGCATTCACTGTGGCTGTATGTGAGTGCAGCATCCAGAGGAAAACACATCTCCAACAAAACCATCAAAGTGAGATGAATTCTGTCCAATCTCAGCTCAGGCATCATTAAATACCCACCAGCAGAATCACAGAATCACATGGGGTTGGAAGGGACCTCCAGAGATCATCTAGTCCAACCCCCCCACCAAAGCAGGTCCACCCAGAGCAGGTTGCACAGGAACTTGTCCAGGTGGGTTTGGAATGTCTCCAGAGAAGGAGACTCCACCACCTCCCTGGGCAGCCTCTTCTAGGGCTCTGCCACCCTCAAAGTGAAGAAGTTCCTCCTCATGTTATGTTCAAGTTTGTGCCTATTTCCTCTTGTCCTGTCCCTGGGCACCACTGAAAAAAGACCAGCCCCATCCTCTTGACACCCACCCTTTAAGTCTTTATAAGCATTTATCAGATCCCCCCTCAGCTTCCTCTTCTCCAGACTAAAAAGGCCCAAGTCCCTCAGCCTTTCCTCGTAAGGGAGATGCTCCAGGCCCCTCATCATCTTTGCAGCACCTCAAAACACCCAGTTAAGCTTGTTGAATCTGGCCATGAGGAGGCTGGGGGGAGGGATGTCTAAGAGCAGCCCTCTGCCATGGCAGTAGCAGGGGTGGAGGAAAGGGCCCCCAGGGCCGAGCAGCCATGCAGCGGCTGCCCAGACCTAGCGCTGGTGCCTGGGGTTTTTGCTAGAGACCACCTCAGGTTCCTTCCACCAAGAGAGAAGTAGGTGGTTGTGAGATAATGTCAATGAGTTTGCACTCAGGCTTTCTCTAAAAAAAAAGCCAACTTGAAAAAAACCCAAAAACTGTCTTTGTCTTTCTCCATGAGCAGGATGGGGAGCAGACTCAAATAGAACACCAAGCTCCAGTTACATAAAACTTCTGATTATCTGAAAACACACTTGGCCCGAATTAGACAGAAAAGACAAAACTGCTGATTTTCTTTGCTTGGTTTAATTTTATTTTTTTTTTGAGAGTAGCAATCCTGCAATATTTCCCTTCTGAGGCCCTGAGGAGTGGTGTCATATATGCACTGCAGGATCTGTTGAGGCTGTTGCCTGCAATAGTGGATACTTTGACTGCCCATCCTGGTGAGGTGAGACCTCATTTCCCAACCACTGTCCCAGCTCATTCTCCATGATCTCTGATCACTGATTTCCCCCAGTTTTGCTCCAAAACTGGGGAGTGGGATCCCTCTCACCTACTGGAAGGGGATTTGAAGATGTCTGGTGGAAACCCACCTTCCAGGCTGTCTGGAAAGCCACCCATCACTCCAGCGCAAGATCTGTTGAGAGCTTTCCTCTCTGAAAATTGTTTCGGGTTCATCAGATAGCAACTTTTAACATTTTTTGTTTCGTGGAAAATATTCCACCAGAAAATTTCTGATCTTGCTCTTCCAATGCCATAAGTGGAAAACAATGGCTTTGTTTCAAGCAAAAAGAGGGCTTTTTTTCAGACAGCTCACAGGGCATCTCTGACCATATTTGGGGCACAGCCCTTGAATGCCACAGCCCAGATCGGTGGCGTATCAGATCAAGGAATCACAGAATTGTTGGAGTTGGAAGGTTCCTCTAGAGATCATCCAGTCCAACTCCCCTGCCAAAGCAGGGTTGCCCAGAGCACATCACTCAGGACGGCATCCAGGTGGGGCTTGAAGATCTCCAGAGAAGGGGACTCCACACCCTCCCTGGGCAGCCTGGGGAAGAGTGGAGCTCACAGGAGGTGACACAAAATCATAGAATGGTTTGGGGAGGGGAAGGAAGGGACCTTTAAAGGTCACCTAGTCCAACCTCTCTGCAATGAGCAGGGGCATCTTCAAGTAGATCAGGTTGCTCAGAGCCCCATCCAACCTAGCCCTGAACATTTTCAGGGATGGGTCATCAACCACCTCTGTGGGCAACCTGTTCTTTATATCTAGTCTGAATCTACTTTCTTTTAGTTTAAAAACATTACCTCTTGTCTTCATGTGACCATCAGGAGGAGCTTGCACCATTGTGCATTGCAGATCTCCCTTCCAGATCTCTGTAATGCTGCTTAAACGAGATGCTTTTGGAGAGGCCACCCTGAGACTAGAGCAAGGATTCAGCTTGTTTCTTGTTAATCTCACTTCAATTTGTTACTAGCATACCCTCTTTTAGGACCACTTAGTCTAGAGGATGAGAGTTCATAGGGACAGGACTCTCCATGGGTAGTGTTGGCAGATGAGCTCTGGGCTTCCAAACTTCACCTCCCGCAAACCTTTTTTCTCATTCCAGCATTAGAAGCATCTGTTTGCTGTAGCAAAACTGTGAAGTATTACAAACATTGCTGTCTTGGGATGGCAGAAAATTACAGAAGTCCCACAGCACGGACTCAAACTATAAACTGGAGAGTACCACCTAAGATCAAAAAGTGGACAGCCACAACTGGTCAGCACAAGGATGGTGGCTTGCTCAGTGTTTTAAGAAGCACTTTACACTTATCCACAGAAGGATCCAAACGTAGAGCAGAGGTTTCTTCAGCACAGCCTCCAGAGACAGCTCTCTCCCTGATGCGATTTCTCATGCAAGCTGAAAGCTGGCTTTGCAGGTACAAGTTGTCACTCTTGTGCTGACACCAATAATCTGGGCTGTCATCTTGCATACTTATGTACACGTGCAGTTCAGGAAAGCTTTTGAAGTAAAGAAGACATCTAAGTCTCTCAAGAATCCAGATCTTGAGGTTTTCTGTTTTGTTTTTAAGATCTAAATTTAAAACATTTATTTGATTATGTCAAGAGTTAACTTTCAGTCATGCCAAACGCTTTCTAGTTTTGGAGAACGCTTTACAGATATAAGCATGCTCTGTTTTGCCCCTCCCAACAAGGCATTCATAGACTTACTTTTATCTGTCAAAAAGGACATCCGTCTCTAAGATTTGGCTTGCACAGATCTGCATTACAATCATCGCTTGGGTTCCGTGACCAAAATGCTCCAAGCTGGGCTTGGTGGGAGGGTTTGGTGGATTGCAGAAATGCACAGCAAACACAGATAGTTCAGATGGGAGGGCAAGGACCCACTCCTAGATACCAGCTGAGCCCTTTGATGAAATTGAAATGGTATAAGAGGCACCAAAAGCCAACAGGGGTCCTCCAGAAGGAAGCTGTTGAGGAAGCTTTCCTTGCACCTGCTGTTTTGCAATGTTAGAGACCCTCTAGTCTAAGCCATGTCCTCAGTGCATCTACCAGTGTTAACTTGCCCTCAGAGCTTGTAGATGACAGCCTCAAAAAACACAAAGAACTGCTGGGGACTATCCAACTAATTAAGTACCAACAAAGTACTTTCACAGGTCTCCCAGAAATTTCACTTCCCATTTAAATGACAAAAAGGAACTGCTGTCTCCAGAGCTCCTCTGAAAACCTAACTTTAACAATGGTCAGGAGGGAAGATGCCTGTCTCAATTCTCACTTTAGCTCAAGTCTATACCAGATCCATGGTAATCAAACCCATCTCTGCCTATGAAATGAGCAAAGAGCAGCATTTCGCAAGGGAGAATCAGTGTTCCACTGGCATCAATATGTTAGTGTAACTACCAGTTTTGATGGCTTTAGGTCTCTGGTTTAATAACTTATAGCTCAATGTGTGCATCTCATGTTCTTATTTATTCCTGGCTGAAATCAACGTTGAGTCACTACAGAAATTGTTTACTTTGCTATTATCAAGCCTGTGGATATAATTCAGTATCTGTTTATATTTTTGCTCATGAGTATTAATAAAAATATTTGTTTGGCCAAGGAAGCTCCATGGAGCAAAGACAGGTGTCCATGTAATTGAAAAGTGGAGAAAAATACGCCAAGCCTTCCCCCAGCACAAAACACGAGGAGTAGGGAAGCTGTTACCAGTGGTCCCACATTAGACAAAGTCAGGGCTCTTGGAGAAGCCCACGATTCCTTGCAAGAGTTGCTCTTCATCCTCACTACACACCAAGAGATGGCTCCAAAGCTGAGGGGCTCAATCTGTAGTGAAGATGAGCCTCGTACTGCCTTTGCTTAGCATAGAGAAATCTGCCACATCTGACCAGAAGGCACCATCCATGAAAATGGCATGAAGATCAGCTGTAACATCCATGCTGTGACCTGCAAGATGTGCCCCACATTAGTTCAGAGATGGCAGGTGCTGGGGGGGCAGCAGACTTATTTAACCCACCCTTAAGCCTCATCTTCGCTGTTGGTGAAGCACAACTCAATTGAAAGAAACCTGGATGTGCCTGCTTTGCTGCCATCACACCTCTTACTTCAGGAGAGAAGCTCCAGCCTGGTGCATTCATGCATTTTTCTAAAGGTGTAAAGCCTTTGCCCATCAAATGCTCCAACAGGGGCCACAGCAGAGACTGCCTACGCTACAGTGGCATCTAGTTGTCCACTGTGTATTTTCTACTACAGCTCCCAGTCCTGCAAGGCTGAGACATCTACTGCAACAGGATCCCCACTGTAGCGTAGGCAGTCTCTGCTGTGGCCCCTACAGCTTCTGTTGGAGCATTTGATGGGCAAAGGCTTTACACCTTTAGAAAAACATCTATGCAGGGTGCATTGTAGCTTTTTAATGACAAGCCCATGGAAGGAAAAGGAGTACATTTGAGGGTTTTAAAATAACTGCATCTGGCACAACAACAACAAATAATTTTGTCTGGCTTCCAAAACTTCCCTTTACACGTGTTTTAGATATATGGGTTGAGCTTTCAAACCTTCACTTTACAAGTGTTTTAGATATATGGGTTGAGCAAGGGTTTGGGTTTTTTTTGTTTTGTTCTCTCATGTCATATTCTAGTTTCAGCAAAGGCAGCATTCTTACACAGTAAATACAACTCCAACAACAAATGTGCATTGAGCTTGTGTTGGAAATGTTGAAGATCACACAAAACTAGCAATGGTTAGAATGGCTCTAGGTGTTTCAAGATGGTAAAATTCTTAGCTAGATAGGTACATAGGGAAAAGACAAAAACACTGAGGAAAAAAATTCTGTGCAATTAGAGTAATTTAAACTCAATGTTTTTTCACTTTTTTACCCCACGGGAACTCTACTTCATCAGTGAGGTTGCAAAGCTGACCTTTGACTGTTCAGGTACAATGAGGAGCTGGGTCTCAGCTCTCTGGTTCAAGGTTTAATAGCCTTGCAGAGCTGAATAGACACCCCTGTGTATCCTCTGAGTGTAAGATCTCTTAGAATGGTGTTTTTAATATTCTTGGATTTGAACAGCAACCGATATTCTTGGGTTTGATGTCTGCAACAAGGTAGTGAGTAGTTTCTACCTGAAAGCATTCACACCATCAGGGCAACAGCAGCTGAGCTCCTCCAGGATAGGGCTATTACTTTTGCCTATTTCCCACCTATAAATACATGTCCTTCCCATTTAGCACCCCTCTTCCCTGGGGAAGAATCAAGGTAGAGGAGGGGAAAGCATCTGTAGAGTCTAAAGAGGATTACACTTGTTAGAAGTTTGAGCCCTATCATCACTCTACCTTGTCCCATCTCTGCCAGACCATGCTCCATGCCCCAAACACTCTGCACCAAAGCCTCTTCCTTCCTTGTGTGAGTTGGATCAGAAAAAAAGAGGCTCTAGTATTATGGAAAAATGTTTGTGATGCTTGGATAATGACTAAGAGCAACTTATTATAAATAATTAAATCTCACTTGTCTCTTTACCATGAAGCACTGAGATTGTTTTGTTGAGTCTTCATTAGTATCAGCCATGAGCAAACCAGTGTGTCTAAAACAAGAACTCACACAAAAGTGGAATGAAACTTGCATCAAACTGGGAAAAAAAAAAAAAAGAATGGCGAGGTCTCATTTTGAAGTAGGCACCTCTGTGGGTTCAAAGGGGGCAAAGCTGCAAGATACTTCAATAGCGTTACACAACTACCGATTCATTAGCATGGGGCTGTGAGTAATTCTGAAACTTCCACCCCTGAAGTGGAACCAAATGGCAGCAAGTGAATCACCCAGAAGACTGAGAGCCTTTTCTGCTGGCAAAATAAGCTGTGAACACTTTGCAAATTGTATACATTTCTTTGCTTATTCAGCATTTTGGTGCAAGTAGCTTTATGAATGATTGGATTGTGAGATATCCTGTAGCTCTTTTACTCAGAAATCTAATAACACAAGTTTTCTGAAACAGAATGCATTTTTAAACTTTCACGCAAGTTTGGGGTTTGTATATTTCCATCCTTCAATCAAACTCAGGGCTTCACCATTAGATGTTTAGCTTGAATCAGGATATAAAGCAGAAATCACTCATATGTGATGCTTTGCTCATTACATCCGTCTTCACAAGGGAACGTCTCTTTGATTTCCTGTGTCAGAAGAATGTGAAAATGGCTATATTGGCACAAATTCACTGAGCCCAGGATCCTGTCTTGAACTCTGGCCAAAAACTTGAGGAAGGACGTAAGAATAAGAAACACATGTAGGGAAATTTTACCTGGGTGCTCTCACAGCTTCTGGTCTTTTGCTGCTCAGGGATTTTATGAAATAGGTCATTCTGGAAGTGATCAGTACCCTTGAATAAATTCTTTATCCATGAACTTATTAATCATCCTTTTAAACTCACAAAAGCTTCCCACATCCCCAAAACCATACACCAGGTGACCAAACCTGCAGGGGAAATGTGTCCCAAGTGCAACATCCCCCTGATCGAACCTGAACCTACCTCCAACTGAAGTTAGTGCCATCTGATACACTTGAATTTTTTATAGCAGGAGAGGTCGTGTACAACCACACAGATCTGGCTTATGCAGTCCCTCCTACAGAAGCCATTCCAGATCTTTCACCCTCCCCAAAGCTTCCCCAGTTCTGTTGTATCCCTTCTGAGATGGGAAGACTAAAACTGCATGCAGCATCCAAGACACAGGAACACGGGGGATTTGTGCTGCAGCATCATGTTGCTCTCTTTCCTTTCCTGGTAATTCCCTATGGTCTTTTGGCTTTTTTGGTGGTCCTGAGCAATGGACTGGTGCTTTCATGGAACCATAAAAACATCGGGATATCATTCTGGAGTGCTCATCATCAGCCAGAGCCCATCATCTCACACATGGCATTTGGATTATTTTTCCTTTTTGCGTCACTTTGCACCCAGTTAGTTCTTCACCATTGTCCCTCAGCTTTACTGTTCTGAAAAAATGAGCTGCATCAGCAAAATTCCTCTTTTCCAGGTTGTTAATGAATGAGTTGAAAAGCTTGGATCTCAATAATGAGAGGTATCCCGTGCTGCAGCTTGTGACAGTGCCCCCAGGGATCTCACTGTGCCCCTCTGAACAGAGTCTGACCCCAGATACCAAACGTCTCTAGAAATACTTATGTCCGCACTGAGCTACTTCCTCACTGACACCAGGATCACCTGGTGTCCCTGGGCTCAGCATGGTCTTTCCACACCTGGGGGTGGAAATAGGGGTGGGAGTCACCTCCAGCTGTCTTTCAAACATTGCTTAAGTCCTGAGGAATGAGCCTGAAGCTCCAAAAATCTGCAATGACAAGGAAATATTTTGGTTTGCATTTTCACAGAGGCAGAGAGCCTCTGTTTTACCCTAGTCAATGAGCTAAAATGCAAATAAAGAAAATATCCTCGTTTGTGTAGGATTCCTTCTCTTTTACATCATGGGCAGTTTGGACACTGTCTCTCAGACAGCTATAAACCTGTTAAGACTAAAATAACTGAGGCAGCATAAATCCAAGGAGATTAAGCCAGTATTTTATAACTAGTGTGCTGAGGCGGATATGTCTTCATATCCAATATTGGACAGTGAGACATTTGTGGTAACATCTCTATTATTGTGCTTTTCTGGAAGCATGCCTGGGAAGACACTGAAGTTCAGCAAATGGAAACTAGTGCAAATGGAAATCCTAGTACTTTTTCATTTATTAGCCACTGCTCCATGCTCAAGCAAAGGCAGTTTTGCAAAGAGCCTTTTTAAAACCCAAGAAAAAGCAAATGCAGCAGCTTGAGCTCTGCTCAACATTTTTGAGGTCCCAGGAGGTTCTGACATCTCCAGTGGCTTCATCATGGATTCACTTGCCTCCTTTGGCAGGACAGCTGCCAGACACGTGTGCCAGCCCAGGAAACCCTCTTCCCGTTGGTGGGACTCCCATCCATTTTGTGACATTCTCTTTCCCCGGCCATAAAGTTCTGCCTCCAGTCCCACCTGCCCTGCTGCAAGGGCTTAGACAGCTGGAGGAAGAGGAAGGATTCATCCTGGCTGCCCCTACTTCAAAGAGCCGTTACAGGGATTTCTTAATTAACCTTACACCCTGCTTAGAAAACGTAAAACAACGTGAAAGTGCTGAGGCTGTTCCCTGTTGAGTGACAGCTGTTTTGCATAAGATATTGTTTCTTTTTAACGTATGGACATCTGGGTTCTGTTAACTTTTTGGCACAGGACACGAAGTGGATGAATGTTTCTTTCTACTGCCTCTTTCTACTGGCGCCTACACTGAGGATCACGTCTATGGGTCTGCTGGCTTGGATGGGGACTAGCCATAGGTCTCATAGGGCAAGTTAAAGACCTTAGGCCAATGAGCTTCACAGACATGAAGTTTGCACTCCCTCACTGCCATGGGGGCACCTGCCCTGCAATCGCTGTCTTGCTTGAGAATTTAACTATGGGGATGCCCTGGGGGGTCAGCCCCAGGAGGGAGGGAGGGATGTGTCTGGAAACGGGCACGGCTCTTCTTCAGCCTGTGGATTGGATCTTCTTGTTAGTACAGTTAATTACTTTTTTCCAAATAATGTCAGTAACCCTGATGCATGTTATTTATAAATGAATTCTAATTCAATGATAACCACAGATTCTTGGAGTGAACGCCACTCTGTGAAATGATTTAGACAGAAGAGAGCATGCTCTGAAACACTGGCCAAAATAAATCTGTAAATCTGCAAAGCTATATATATATGTATGATTTTTTTTTTTAAGTTGCAGAAGCTGTTTCATCTGTCCAGAAATTCTGATCTAGTGGCAGATGTGTACTGAGTCTGAGAAGAGAATTTATTATCACACGTTTTCTTACTAGGTCTTCACTGGAAGATGCACAATACCCTGCCCATCCTGCAGAGCAAGTCCATCTTCTACATCTCATATCAGAATAATTCAAGCACAGTCATACCGCTGCTCATGGTACAGAAGCTTCATACAGGGACCAATACGACATAAAATAAATTTAGAAAATACATACAAGAATACTTTTTGTAATTTTAAATTGTAATTAAATTCAAATTTTTAAAAAAAGAGAAGAAAAAAAAAAGGTCACCTTCTTAATTGCCTCTGGACTTTTGAGGGTCTCTAGTTTGACCTGCCCCATCCCTGGAGGTGTTCAAGACTGGTCTGGTGGGAGGTGTCCCCTGCCCATGGCAGGAGGATTGGAACTCGATGATCTTGAAGGTCCCTTCCAACTCTAACCATTCTATGATTCTATGATGTGTTTCTATAAGAAGACAGTGAACATTGCTCAGTTGCCCAAAACCCAAAAGTCTCGCATGGTCCTGCCACTCACCAACCATCAAGGTAAAGAAATGGTAAGATCCTGTATCCAAGGTAGTTACAGCCTATTGCCATCATCTTCAGAACATCCATGAGCCTGCAGGCAAGTCAGATGGGAACGTGAACAGTGAGCTGGTCAAGGGCCAGCAATGACACTGATGGGCATATCTGGTCACCAGGTAGAAATCAGTCCTGCAGACTCGGGAGCACAAAGAAGTCTCTCGTGTACAAGCTGCACCCCAAAGACCACAGGGACAACACAAACTCGCGAATATTGAGTATGAGCTGCAGCACTGCCACTGGGAAAGGGAGACAGGAGATCTTTGGCAAACAGTCATAGAGGCAAAGAGGTAAGGAATGGTTAGAGGCATTGCTTCCCTCTGTGGCATTAGAGTAGATGTCAATTTTATGCAGTCTGTCCTAAATGTCCCTTGAAGAACAGAGGAATTTTTCCACTCGTGATCCAAACAGACACTGAAGATACCCCTTTTGCAGTAAGCAGATATCTGCAGCTCCTTGGGAAGTCCATCAAACCACATCCATGGGAACTGACAAAAGTGGGAAGTCTTCAGGAACGAGGGCAAAATCCTCTCCAACAATCAGGTACCATAACCAGGTGATAAAAACCATGAAGGCAGTAACATATTTCACTCCCAGTCTTTGGTGCCCCACCAAGCAGCCTCCTGGAGGAGCTAACTCCATCATAACTCACATTCACACAGAAACCCAAGGCCAAGAGGAGCAGAAGGTGCCATGTCCCAGGACTTTGCTGGGACATACAGATAGGCACCAGAGAGGCTTTCTTTATACTTACAAAAACCCTACAGCCTGTGGTGAGAGTCTGTGGCCGGTCCTGGAGATACTGGCTTTACAACGCCCTGCAAAGACAAGTGCACCAATGCTTCAAGGTACAGACACACCAGAAGTTTCAAGAAGGGTTCCAAGGCAACATGGTCATAACCTGCTCCAGGGTAGGAGGATAGCATCACCACATGCTTGAGCAAGCAAAATAAAAGCTCAGGTGTCATAATTCATCCAAAGTTTGGAAAAGAGGCAGCAGCAGGTTCTCTCAAGTCCTCTGCAAGGCAGTAGCCAAGAGTGGGTCAGAAGTTGACACATCATGCATAAGGACAGCCCTCTTTGGGGAGCAAAAAAGAGTGGAGGAGCATGTGGCAGAGCATCCTGACTCAACAAGGGAAGAGAGGACCCGCAGCCATGAAGATGGCTTTGTGGTCTTCACCCAGTAAGCAGGAGGAGAGGGGCTGAGTGCAGCCATTAGTGACAGAGCAAGGGAAAAGACTTCATCCTTGCCTGGCTGTGCGCAAGGATGCCCTGGTGAGATCAGCCATGAGGCATCTCTTTGGCAAGACTTCCTTGCTCTTTAAATGTGATGGACAGGGGCTGCTATGAACTTCTGCAATACAAAGCCTAAACAACATTTCAACCTTTACTCTATTTAGCATGGCCCTTATTGCATAATGTACTAGAGAGAGGTATAATGTGTGACAAACATATGTCAATGAGGCAGGGAAATATAGAAAAGCTTCTGGCACAGATGCTCAGCTGCTATGCATTGACATAAAGCTCTTGACTCCCCTTGAGCCCTGGGCACTCACACAGAGCGGTGCTTCGGCCTCCCACACCCAACCACTTGTTTTATATTCTTTCAACAAGAATTTTTTTGTACAAAATGAAAACATAATTGGACCCACAACATTTGAATATCAATGACAGGAATTCAGACATGACCTCTATGCAAAGAAACATCCCTTAATGCTTGTCTTAATGTCAGGCATCCCCTGGCAGGTAGATGTTCCTTTCACTGCAGCCCAGAGGAAGACACTAATTTAGAAATGAATAGTTTTGATTCTATTGTGCCATTATCCCATTTGGAGACCCATTATATTCTTTCATTTCATCAGCTGAGGGCTCTGAATCACACCTCGGGTTGCCTGCAGTTCTTTGCAGGTTGTAGTTTGTTCTGTTCCTGTGCTAACAAGGCTGAAAAGCAGAACCTCCCCATAGCTGCTTCTTTCTCTCTGTGAAAACTATTTCTTTAATCAGACTGATTATCAAAATTGAGGTCATGACACAGGTGTGTTTGAGAAACTATATTGTGCAGGGAAAAGAAAAATCAGGGCTTGCTGGAACAGCAAGCTGTGACCTTGCCTCCAAGGTGAGCGGGCCACAGAAAGAAATTAGGTCTATCACACAACTTTGAGCAGAAGACTGCTCCATTTAGGCAAGAAAAATTACTATGTAAAACTAAAACAATGACTAATGGAAACTAAATTTAAGCTTTTTGCATTCCCATGCTTCATAAAACACATAAGCGGGGATAACAGTTTGCGAGAATGATGCTTTCTATCACCTGCTACTTATAATGGAGGACTTTCAATATCAATTATTAATTCACACCTTGAAATCAGCAGGCTCAGGTCCAGTTTCCCCAGAAGCCTGCCGAGACTGGTGGAGGTCTCCAGCCTCCTGGCTGCCCTGCTGGCACTGCACTAGCTGATGCCATTTTACATCCTGAGACTATCAGCACTGGTTTGTTTTTTTTTTATCATTTAGAGATGGATCTTACAGACTGGACCTCTCACTGGTGTACTTTGCAGTAAGTACATCCACTGCCAGTGCATGTTTTCTTCCCCTGGATTTTCTTCAGCTGATGCTAAACAGGGCTCTGACTCATTAAAACAAGAACTCCCTTGGCTTATGGCCATGTAGTCTTTCTGACAGGGATTTTTGGCTTCCCTTTAGGTGTGGTATCTGTGCATTGAGAAAAGCAAAGGATCTCAACATTGGGATATGCACCGTTGTGTTGGTGGGGACAGTGCCCACACTCAGTTTCTATTAGGCCATTTTTTATGGAAAAAAAAAAATCCTTTTGGGTGTTTCTGGAGTAGAAACCAGACTTATCTCTACTGAAAACAGGATAACATTCAACACTTCACCAACTCAAATATGCAACATGAAAAAAAATTCAGTGGGTATTTTGAAATGGACCACTGAAACTGGCAAATGGACCACTTCCAATGGTGAAGGGAATAGGATAGTCTTGTCTCTGTAGACAAAACCAGACCATCCACTTCACACCTAACAACAGAAGAAATGCAACATGGGTAAAACAGCGATGGCATCTCACTGTTAGTGTATGCAGTAAGAATGGCCAAAATGACAGAGAAGGTGGGAACTGGTCATGACTCTTACTGGCTGGGCTGATGTACCTATGGAGAAGTATAAAACAGGAGTTTGTTCATCTCATGACATAATTTATCTGTATCCATATTGATTACACCAGTCAGAGTCACACAGATACCTTGTGTGCCCCTTTAGATTTGCTGGGAGATGGTGGAGGTTGGCAACCCCCAGGTCACAGAACTGAGATAACCCTGGGCTGTGCCATAAACCTCTTTTCCTGGGTGTAACTGGGCCTTTCCTTTGGAAAACAAATCTTTTTAGCTGATGACAATGGCATCTCCAGTTGTAGTTTAAATCCAGTTTTGCAGGCAAAGTCTCAGTGCTCCCAGCAAAACGAATTACCTAGGCATGGACTCCGGGACCTCCTTCCACCCTGAGCTGGAAGGAAGAATTAATACAGATCCACCAACAAGATTCATCCTTTCATCCCTGTTCTTTTGCTTCTTTCCTGTCACCAAAATGACACATCTTTTCCTGTAATTTCTAGGCCAGGTGAAATGTGAGATGTTGTATGTGGACCTGGATATTTGTCCACATGTCTGATGCAGCAAGCTTCATGCCAGCCAGTAGATCTGATGTTAACGTTGATGACACGTTTCCAGCTGTTGTTCTGTTTTTATTCTTCTATTAGACAGTTACTTTTAATAAAAAGCTGAGCCTTTTTTCTCCTTACAGAATCTGTGAATTCATCATATGGTCAAGAAACTGAGATTCTTCACTACGTTTAATTTTTGCATGTTATAACTCTGTCCAGATGCTGGTACTCTATGTGCCCATGGAAATTAGGCGCTCTCCTTTTTCCAGCCTCTCCAAGAACCTCAGCACTCTGACTCACAATGAAACACAGAAAAGAATTGAAAGAATGCAAAGTAACTGCATACAGCTCATAGCATTTTCATAGAATCATAGAATGTTTTGGGTTGGAAGGGACCTTAAAGATCACCTAGCTCTAACCCCGCTGCCATGGGCAGGAACGCTTCCCACTAGACCAGGTTGCTCAAAGCCCCATCCAGCCTGGCCTTGAACACCTCCAGGGAATTTTTTTTTGTCCTGTATCTAGCAAGAGGGAAATAGAGCTTTGATACTGAAAACAATAGAGGTATAATAATGATGCTGAAGTGTTATTTTTCCTTGGAGCACATTGAGACTTTTCTGCTCCTCATTCTCCTTTCAGCAAGCAGTAGTCTCTGCTTTTGGTCCAAGCAACATTTATCTCATGTGGGAGGAGCCCTGAAAGCCAAACGAGTACAGGTAGAAATAAAGGGCAAAGACAAAGGCTTCTTTGGAAACAAAAGAAGTCTTTCTCTACATATCAGTTCTCAAGATTTTGCAAGAGCTAAAACCACAAGAGGCAGGTTGGTTTCAGCAAGGGTATACAAGTACACAGTTCTCTGCAAGTATAGATATTCCCATTGGCACCCCTCTGTTGCCATCAGGAAGCAGTGAGCCTAACCTACATACACAAAAATGTTCTCAAGTTTAGCCCTAGCAGACAGATTGTGCTCTCTTGGCAAAACTCTGGCATCTAGCCCTCTCCTGCAAGCTAGGGCTAACTTCAAAACTGACATCACACCTACAGTGGGGAAGAGCTCCAGATGCAAACTGTCATCCCTGAGTTTGCATATACAGCTGAACTCCAAGGGGATTGTCTGATGTACCCAGCCATAAGTATCCACTGGATGAGGGACAGAAGAGTCTATCTGGTCTTCCCCTGAGTTCCGGGATGATTGCTCATGTTGATCTAGAGTCCGACCTAGATGTAAGCTGGGTGGAAGCTTTAGGAAGGTAGAAAGGATCCATTTTAATGCACTGAAGTTGAAGCACAAAAGGAGAGGAGGAGGAGGAATCCTTATTGCAGAAAGATGGTTGGAGGAAGGCAAGGAGATGTTCACATTTTTCCTAACCCAAAAAGTTATCTTGTGTCTCTAACAAGTGGAATGCCTTCTTCCCACTACCCCTCCACCAAACCTTTCTACAAACTGGATGTTTGGCAAGATAAACAAGCAGTAAATGCAATTAATGACTGATATTCAGAGAAACTAATCCCAGCTGGTTTGCTTCTGCCAGGGAAAGTAAGCAGAGGTTTCTGTGTTTGGGATGTGAATTTCGTAGCTGAGATCTTTAGATTTGTCTTTTTCAGAGTACCATGTGAAATGCTTCCACTGTAACTAATGACACTTTTTTTCCTCCCTGCCCAGAGTACTTAGTGTCAGGAGCCTATCCGTGCTCACTTTGACTCAAGACCACCTCCAATCCTTTCTCCTGTACCTCAGCATCTCCTACCCAGAAACCTGGACATACTAGTGTAAAGGGCCTAGGAACATCAGAGCATGTGGAAATGTCTCACAGACATCCAAGTGACTCAGACTTGGGCAGTGAAAAAGCAAGTTACAACAGCAGGCCTCAAACCCACAGTCTGTTCCTCTCCTTAATACCACCTCAAGCTTACTTACACTGAGTAAATATTGATCAAGGAAGTCTCTGGGGCTAAATCTGTAGTCAAATGAAAGGAACTAGCCTGCCTGAACTGATGCCATGCTTCCAAAGAAAGAGAAGTCAATGGACAATTGGCTGAAGCACAGGTCAGCATCTTCTCTATTTGTCAAAAGAGGGGGAAAAAGTTCTGAGACCTCGATGTAAACTGAAAACCAGACACTGGGCATGGTATGGGATCAAAACCATGGGCCTGAAAAATCCGTCAGTCTCCCTGCCTTGGATGTATCCTTGGATGTCAAGCTGTGGCTCCCAAGTTTGATGAGGCCCTAGGCTCATAGTCAACTGTTGCTTGTGTGTTTGGGGTGTCTTGGTTTTATTTTTAATCTATTGGGCAGGAAAGAGGCAGTATGTGGAGTCCAGCCAAACACATGTGTATGAGTTCTTCAAACCAGCTTAGAACTAAAGAAGGAAAACAGATGAACACCAGTTCTTCATTTAGGGAGGCCCAATAAAGGGAGTGGGGCCAGGGGTTGATCAGAGGTAATTGAAGCACCTGTAAGGATACACTTAAGCAGGATAGGCTTAAAACAGAAAGAGAGAAAAGCAGACAAGTCCAGCAGTGATCATCAACTGCAACTCATGAAGCATGGCAGCTAACATTGTGTCCATTAGGCAGAGCGAAAGGAGTAATCAAAAGGGGTTTCTGAGAAACACAAATCAGAAGAAGAGCGAGACTTAACCAGTGTCAAAACATGGCATCTTTCTCCACAACACAAATGGCTGAAACACCACCTAGACAGGCAGAAACCATGATTATCCGGAAATGCTTGAAATTCTGTGATAAACAGTGTATTTGAGAGACAACACTGAGTTTCTGTACAGCTAACCACATTTAGCTTGGCTGGCAAAGACCAAAGCTCAGGCAAGCACAAATGAGATGCCAGCCTGAGAGGTCATCACAGCTGGTGCATGGGGCATTGCTGAAACAGTACAGAGAGATTTGCATGACTATAACCAGAAGCCTACCCTGCCCACAGGTTTAAAATAATTTCATGTCCCAAGCTGCAGGCAGCACCAATTCAGGAAGGGGAAATTCTCCTTTACTTCCAAGAAAAAGCAAGCAATCAATTGCAAATACATCTCATGGGTGTCCTTTTTGAAGACTGGAGTGATATTTGCCTTCCTCCAGTCCTCAGGTACTTCTCCTGTTCTCCATGACCTTTTGAAGATGATAGAGAGTGGCCCAGCATAACATCTACTAGTTCTCTCAGCACTTGCTGCGAAGTTCATCACCAAAATCTAAAGCCCATGTGATCTTCCCCAACAGATAAGTGTGCTGTTCCTCTACTAGTACTGCCTGAGTTCAAGGCAAGGGTGAGCTTTGCTTTCCTGTAGAGAGCTACACCCTTGGGAAAAAACAGATGTTGTGTGGTCTTTATTCCAGACATCCCAAAACATGAGCTGCTGACCCTTAATTACAGGTATAACTTATATTGGCACAAATCTCTAGTGCAAGCATGCTAATAATTCACCAGCTCCAGCAAATTTCTCAAGCATCAGCACTCTGAATTTTGAAAGGAGAATTTGGGATCAAAGAATCCAAATCTAGAAATTAATTGAAAGTTGAAAAAAAAAAACCAACTCTGTGGATAAAATACAGGGTAGGGCACAAGGGGCATTTGGCACTGTCACGGAGTTACTCAGCATGTATATTATTTTGTCAAGCTGTGTCTGATAATGGAAACTTGTGGCTCCATCCCTTACTTTCAGGCCCCAAACTTCCAAATATTTGATAACACAGACTTGTGGTTTGCTTTTTCCTCCTGCTTCTTTTCTTTCTTTTAAACAAGAATTCTCTAAATAAATAAGCTGTGTTTATCTTTGAGACCCGTCACTTGCTACCAAAAGGAAAAAAAAAATAGGTTGATGGGTAGGAAAGCATCCAATGCTTTTTCTATGAGACCTGCAGCCAAGCCCCTCCTGCTCTCTGGTTGTCTCAGCTCTGGTCACAAGATCAGCTTGCAGAGTCAGTGCCCACATCTCTGAAGCAAATTCAGACAGCTGAAAGATCTGTGCAGAGAGACTGCAGTAACAGAGACTTCATGATGAAGTCAACATGCATATCTCTTGCTGATTTCAGCCAAATTGGGATGTCTCCCAAAGTCTGTCCTCTGAGCATGCTAATTCAAAAGGCATTGGTGGCAGGTCTTTTGCTCAGGTTAGGAAGCAAATTTTGTGAAAGAACACTGGGTCTGTTTTGCAAAAGAAAAATGTTGTCCCTGGCACATTGCCAGTGATTGCTGATGCCATTGCAGAAAACAAACACAAGGCGGGGGGCGGGCAGGAAGGGAGGGGGAGCGGGGGCAAAAGGAAGGATCCTGGGTCTGGCATTCAAAGAGAAAGAGCTTCCCCAGAGAGAGAGTGATGCTCCACAAGGCTGCTCGTGCATTTTGCACTCAAGCATCTTTGAGGGAAAAGCACAAAAGGCTGTAGGTTTAACCAACACAGGCCTACAAGAGAATAGGCAATGAAGTCAATCAAGGATGCCTACAGACACATGGGCCATGCTGGTCTCTACTGAGCCAAGAGACCAGGAAGAAAAAATCACATACACGTCCACCGAGTTTGACTTCCAAGGAAATCCAAGGGGAGAAGTCTTGAAGGAAGGTCTTCAAAGAAGCTTTTTTCTCAGGCCTGCCAAGTGTGAGATCTGCGCACAGGGCAAAAATCCTCTATTCTATTTTTCCTGCATGCTGACCCAAGCTCCGCCTCCAACAGCTCCTCTGAGTTTCTCCTAACCTGGGCATATTTCTATCTGTTTGCCAACCTTCTCACTGAAGAAGGACTTCCCAGGAAGATGCAGAAGAAGAAAACAATCACTGCAGCTGAAACCTGTATCCTTATCCTGCCTTCAGCAGCAGTCACTAACAGGTACTTGTTACTGAAGAGCAGTGCAAACATGTAGCTATACGTCCCCAGAAAGCTCCACCAGTATCCAACGATTTGGAGCTCGGGTCCTTCACCAATTAGAGATGGTATCAATATAATTAGTAGTTTTCCATGCAGACTTTTCTTCCATGAATATATGCCAAGTGGATCTGTCTTTTGTGATTGCATCCTCTCTCTCTGTCCAAGCCCATGGAAGCCGTCAGCACCTTCAGCATCTTCTGGCAAAGAGCTCCACAAATTTACTCCAAACACCACATCTGTGGGTGATGCCCAAGACTGGGAACAATGTCCTGATGTTACCTCCCCAGCACTGAATAGAGGAGACAACAACATCCTTTGATCTCCTGCCCTGCTGTGCCTAAGGTAGACCAGGATGTGATTTGCTTCTTTGCGGTGAGAGCACACCTTGGGTCATACTCAATGCAGCATCTGTTGTAACTCCTAGGTCCCCTCCAGGAGAGCTACTCAGCCAGTTGGTTTCCAGCCTGGATCTATGCAATGGGGTTTCCCCACCTCTAGTGCAGAACTTTGCACGTCTCGCTGCTGAGCTTCAGGAAGTTCCTGTTGGCCAAATCTTGAGGTCCCTCTGGACCAACGCTGTGCTCTTCAGCAGATCAGCCATTCCCCCTAGCTCTGCACTGTCCACAATTTGTTGTTGCTGAGGTTGCGCTCTGTCCAAGGACATGCATGTGAGGTAGGGGGAAAAGGTACAGGGAACCAGGAAGGGCCAGGAAATATTCAACAGTGAAATTTTACAGTAGAAAAATGAGAAGTCTGGGTAATGTTCCCCAATGTGGCTGAAAGGAAAAGAAGCAGCATCAGGCATCACAAACTGAACAGGTGAAAGCAGAGTGGTGCACAAACAGGTCCAGAGCACCAAGAAGGTTTGTAACGAGGGCTTGGAGATCCCTCTGGGCACCCTCATCAGCAGTACGTACAAGCAAACCTACCAGCCCTGCATGAACGGCAGCAGGCAAGACACATGCACCGAAACACTCACCCATAAGCAGGAGGCTGCACATCTGAACCATCCCACCCGCTGTTTCCTAAGGATTTCAAAGGGAGAAATTCTCACACCAGTCTTTGAATCTCAGTAGTTTTCATCCACAATTCTGCCAGGTGACATGCAACTGTGCTATACTGGAGTGGTGTCTGCTGTACACTGTGTACAGGGCTGTCAGCAGCCATAATCAGACACAGTGTACTCAAGAAAAGGTTCTGAACATCAGCCAAGCAGGATTTATTCCAAGCTCCTCATGCGCCACTTGTAACCCTTCCATATACATTGCTGCTAGGAAAAGTAACTTGCTCTCTCTGAACCAAAAATGGAAAGGATTAACACATTTTTTATCCACCAAAGGAAACACGAGACCATTTTACCTTTGGAAAATGGGCTGTAGCCACTGGCTGCTTTCTAGGGGATTACATGGCATGCCTTGCCCAGATTCAAGAAGTCCTTACAAGTCATTTTTGGTGGGGATTCCCATGCTAGCAGGAGAAGTTTTAGTGGGAATCCAATCACTCTATGAGTTTCCTAAATCCTGAGAGCCAGCATAGTAATCCTACCCCTAGTGCTATCAGGAGGTAACACTTTTTCAGAAAATGTAATGCTTGGGATGCTTTTCATTTGGCTTGGGCACTCCACAGCTCCCAAAAGAGGGGCTGCTAGCAATGCAGCAGCGCAACAACTGGAGATCACTGCCAAGACCCTGAAGATGCAGCTGGTACAGGGCATCAAACTAATGTGGCCCCTGCTCCCAAGGGGGTTTCCAGGGCTCATTTCCTTACTGCTTCTTCACCCACACTTTTCATACCACTCCAGGATGGCAGCTCCGACAGTTAGTTTGGGAGCCTGATCAAAGTTCAATGGCAGAAGTGACCTTTGCAACCAGAAGCGAGGTTGCAAGTCCAACGTCAAAACCACGAATGGGGCAGGCAATTAATATTTTTCTCTTTCTGTAGCTTGCTATCTGTCCTACGGCTTTCATAGGTTTGTTTTTTTTTTTTAAAGGTCAGCTGTTCCAAAGCGTAACACAGAGGAACTTTCCCCCTGTTTAAAAGTCATCTATGCCCCACCTCAAGTGTGGAAAGTTAAAATTTGGCAGGGAAACCAAGACAAATTCCTTGGAGTAGCTTTCTGTGAAAAAATTGGGACCTTGAAGTTATATACCAAGGTTTCACAGTACATTTTGTACCTATTTTGTTTCAATGCACCCATAAACAAACTGCTCACAAATACTGGGCTATGGATCTAGAAGGAAGAGGGGTGGAGCAAGGGACCTGGTTAATATTTAAGCACCACTTCCTGCAAGCTCAAGATCAGTGCATCCCTAGGAGCAAGAAATCAGGCAAAGGAGGCAGGAGACCCTATGAATGAACAGGGAGCTTCTGGATAAACTCAGGTGGAAGAAGGAAGTTTATAGAATGTGGAAAAAAGGACTGGCCACTTGGGAGAAGTATAGGAGCGCTGTCAGAGTATGCAGGGGTGCAACAAGCAAGCCTAAGACCCAGATGGAATTAAACTTGGCAAGGGATGTCGAGGACAGTAAGAAGGACTTCTTCAAGTACATCAGCAGTAAAAGGAAGACCAGGGAAAATGTGGGTCTGCTGCTGAATGAGGCGGGTGCCCGAGTGACAGAGGATGCAGAGAAGGCAGAGCTACTGAATGCCCTCTTTGCTTCAGTCTTTACTGCTAAGGCTGGCCCTCAGGAACCCCAGGCCCTGGAGGTAGGAAAGAGAGCAAGCAGTAAGGAAAACTCTCCCTCAATCACAGAGGATTGGGTTAGAGATCATTTAAGAAAACCTGACACCTACAAATCCATGGGCCCTGATGGGATGCACCCACGAGTGCTGAGGGAGCTGGCAGATGTTATTGCGAAGCTGCTCTCCATCATCTTGGAAAGGTAATGGAGAACAGGAGACGTGCCTGAGGACTGGAGGAAAGCCAATGTTACACCAGTCTTCAAAAGGGAAAGAAGGAACATCAGGGAAACTACAATCAGCCTCACCTCCACCCCTGGAAACATGATGGAACAACTCATCCTTGGATGTCGCCTCTAAGCATGGAGAAGAAAAGAAGGTCATTGGGAGTGGTCATCATGGATTCACCAAGGGGAAATCATGCTTGACCAATCTGATAGCCCTCTACGATGGCATGACTGGCTGGGTGGATGAGGGGACAGCAGTAGATGTTGTCTACCTTCACTTTAGCAAGGCTTTTGACACTGTCTCCCATAACATCCTAGCAATTCCCATAAGCAGAAAATACTCCAAAAAGAAGCTGTAATCAGTAGTCCTCAGAGATCCTAGTAGCTTGAGTATGCTTTCTATGACAAAGAAAAGAGGGTCTGGGGTCTTCTCTGCTTTGGGCGATTTTTGGCCTTTTTATGCTTGCCTGTAGATCTTGCATAATCAAAAATAGAAGTGTAAATTCATCAGCTGCTTTGTTCTCTACAAGTAATTCACTTGGCTCTATTCACAGCTCAACCTCATCCTGCAGTGAAACTCACATGCTTTGGTTTGTTACGCCAGCATAGTCTAATTCCAGAGATCACAAAAATAATATTCCAAGTTTAATCCCAAAGAAAGGATTACTAGGGATCAAATCCATTATTTCACCATAAATCCCTTTAATGTCTTTTTTTTCTCATTAGTGATCAAAGCAAATGGATTTCATCTCTGAAATGCTGTTGCTATACAGCAGAAGAGGTCCTTGCTCAAGGCACAGGGCTCGACATTTACTTTCATTTTTTTCACAGTATCAAAGGAGATTTATTTTTCCCCCTTGCCAAAAATAAACTCTGGTCTAGATTCTCAGCTGCAGCTGAGAGCTCTGGGAGAGAAAGTAGCTGCAGCTCATTTTTGCAGCTTCCTAATCCTGTAGGACAGTTTCTAATGTTCTCAGTTGTCTGCAGCCCACCACCACTGTTTCTTCATTTGAGACTTTGAAGCGAAAAGCCAAGCCCCAGCTTCAGCAAGGGGAGATTCAGAGACTACTAAGGTTGGTTGTTTTTTTTAACTCTAAATGCAAGGCCGGACTCAGCTCACCAATTCCAGCTTTTTTCTTCATTGATATTTCTGTATTTTGCTATCAGATGATATGAGAGCCTTTAGCATCTCACTGTCGAAGGGATGGGACATTGCAGCTCTAACCCCTTGCATGCTTGTTTTCTGTACAACATGGACAGAGTCATCAACCACAGAGTCCTAGACCTGCTAGCCTCGCTGGAGTGAACAATGATGCTAATGTGGACAGAGGTACCCACATGCTCTCTCCGCTATATCACATCTTAGGGAAGACACAAACAGAAACAAAACTGGTGGCCACCTTGGTTGTGTGCTATGTATAAATAGTATGAACTGGACTGGACTGGTCAAAACAGACTGTGCATCATCATTACTGTAAAGTCAGGGCTTCTCTGCTAACTGGGCCATATTTTTAGTCCTAATCTCAGTCTGTTTGAATCAGCTCTGCTAAAGTGAACAGAATGATACTGGTCAGATCAATTATTATGAAAAATACAATTATGATAGTGCCATATGCGGAACTATAAAAAGAATGCAGATTTACATATGGCTGATGGAAACAACAACAGTTAACAACACAAATGACTGTGACATTGTGATGTCCTGTAGTCCTTCAATGCTTTCTATGTGGGCTACATTGAGAGGAAGAAAAATGCCTACACTTTTCTTTTTCAAAAAACTGCACTAGCTTTCAAATGTCCCTCTCCATCACACTCCAAAAACCCAAGAATTGCCTCCTCATGGAGGTTAAATGGGGCGTTGAGAGTTTCTTTTAGGAGGTGGAGTTGATCTTGCTTGTGTCATGAAAATTTCCTCCAAAAAAAATATTCAGATTTGCCCAACATTTCTTAAAACAAAAAAAAAACGACTTTGTTTCTCTACAAATGCTTGTGACTACACAGCTTTATATACTTATGCCAAAGCAGTCCTTAAATCACAAGCTACAGAGCACCTCGCATGGGCTAAGTCAAATGCACAGGTTAAGTCAAATACACATCATCATGTGCAGGGCTGGGACTTGAGCACACAGCCTAAGAAGAGGAATGTTGCATGCTTCAACCCTTTTCCCAGGAATGGGGTCAAATTCTTGCTCATCTCAGAAGCAGCATTGAAGCAAAGCCTGCTGAGTAATGCATAAGTTTTGAAAAATCCAACAAAATGGAAGACTTCCCAGTCTGTGCTTTGGTGTCACAGGAGCCAAGCCTCTCAAAAAAAAAGAAAACGGGAAGAGGAGGAAGACCTTACTGTGCCCTGGTAAAGAGATCTGGACAAGCGTGTGCCACCAGCTTCCTGGCTCCCCTTGTGCTTTCATTACATAGAACAGTGATCTCCAAAGTGGGATGTGAAAGATGATCCATTGGTCCCAGGAAGAAATATTAGAATTTCATTAGCGCGTGTTTGTAATTTATAAACAACTATATACATATACATTGGAGGAGCATGTTCAAAAATATTTTGCACATAGGCCTGCATAATCAAAAAAGTTTGGAGAACACTGACTCAGCAGTCAATCCCCACTCCTGGAAGCAGTTTCAGCCCAAAAGTTCAGGAAAAACAGATGCTACAGCAGTGCCCACCACCACCCCTGCAAAGGTGAGGGAAGGGAAGGGAATGCAAGGGTCCATCACCCCTGCATAGGAGAGGAAGCACGACTGGCACATATCACAACAGTGAAACCAGCTATGCAAAGCACTGTCCTGGTTACAGAGGAAACCAGACAGCAAAACAACAACAAAAAAAAGCCCCTAACCCAGGAGAAAATTCATTTTCTTCATCCTTCATTCTCCACGGAGATGGTTTTGGTGATAGTCGTAGCAAGAGGAGACAAGCTGCTTCTAGTTAGAAATACCATTTCCCAACATTCTCTCTCAGACTGCTGTCAAATAGGAAGGAAGCAACCAGGACTAGATCATGAAGCAAAGGCCTCTGAGAAGTTGCCATCAACTCAACAAAATAAATAAAAAATATATATATATATTTTTAAAAGCCCTCAGTATATTGACCAGCATTCAAAAATACATCCAAAGGATACTCCTCCATGTCAAACTGCACTGGCTTCCAGATGACCCATCTTTTTAACCCTTCCTTTATTTTAAGCGGACAGCCTGAGGCACAGTGGGACCATATCATTGCTTTATTTTAGAGCAGAGAAAATAAAAGTTCTCCTAGCAAAAAGAAATCATTTTTCTAAAAATGACCCCCCCCAAATTTCTCAGATTTCCTTTTGTTCTTCTTATTCCTTCTCACACAAACACACAGCTTTTAAAGAGCACAGCTCAGCAGAGATTTAAAGGAGCCTCTTGGTGGTTGATAGCCCCTGTATTGCACTCACTGATTCACAGAATAATTTTTTTTCAAGTCTAAATAATTCATTCCATGCTGGATAACTTCAAATGCAACAGAACAGAGCCTATACATTATAAATTTATTCCTTAAACAGTTTTCAAGGTTTTCAAAAAGAAACCTGTTAAAACAGTTTCGCACTCTTTCAGTAAAAAAAATACTAATTTGTTAGGGTCTGCTGTGGAACCAACTGACTTCAGGAGACAAACCTTAAATCTTGATAACTATGTACTGCTTAAAGGTCTTAATAGCAAGGGAAAACCCCAAGTTTGCATCTCCAGGGGTTTCAGGGCTGGGAATTGAACAAGTTGCTTTTCCTGACACCATGCTCTGAAAAGGAGGGGAAAAAAATCAAGAAGAGCATCCACATGCAGTAGGAATCAAAATGGTTTTTTTTTTACATTTATCTTTTCCTCTTTAAAAAAGTTTTCTGACAGGACATCTGCAGAAGGGAAGGAAGGATTTCCCAAAGATGCCATGCTCCAGATCCTGGTCATGACCATGGTGTGGCTCTCTGATATGCTAGTCTCCAAGGTTCATCTCCCACCAAAAATGTACAGCTTAAGCAGGCAACCAAGAAGTCCTTACGCTCACACGGCTAAAGAAGCTGTTATTTTAGAAAGCTGGAGCAGGTCTGTTCACATTTGATCCTCCCTTGTGCTTGTCCCTTAGTTGAGAGCTCACCCCTGGAAGATGCTAAGGAAAGCAATCTGAGTCAATCAGAAACGCAAAGCCACTCAGTCTAAAAAAAATGCTGACTGACTCAGCAGTCAATCCCCACTCCTGGAAGCAGTTTCAGCCCAAAAGTTCAGGAAAAACAGTCAAACAATATAAGTTTTGAAAATTATTTTAGGCTAAATTCCTTCTCAGGACAGCATCTCCAAGGGTGAAAGCCTGGCCCCACCAAAGCCAAGAGCAAAACTCCTACAGACCTCAGCAGGACCTGGTTCCCACCCAAAGCAAACTTTTCAAGTCTCAGTCAAGCTCTTCAGCTGCAGACATTCATTTCTATTATTTTTGTAGCCTTTTTGTCTCACCAAAGGGATCCTCCTGCAGTGGCTATCCAAGAGCCGTTGACAAGATGGAAGAAATTTAATTTGCAATTGAAAAATAAGTCTATCTTTTTCTTTTTTTTTTCATTTAAAAACAATTTGTCTGTGACACAGTGTCCAAGCATGTGAGTGTCAATCTGGCCAGTGGAGAAGTCCCACATAGCTCAAACCCTTTGGGATCAGGCACTGTTCTATTTATGCATAGCACCGAACCCTACAGGACCCTGCATCTGCAATAGGAGCCTTCCAGGGACCACGATAAAAGCAATTATAAATACAAGCATTTTGATTGTAGCCTTGTTGACTTTCTTTTTGCCAGCATTGTTTCTCATTCCCAGCAGACTGAAGGCATTTTTTCCTCATAGCGAAGAGCACTTTGACAATGATGTTGAAGTGCTCTCCAGCGTTACATTTGGAACAACAGTAACAAGTAAAACACAAACTCTCAGTTTTACAACAAGTTATGTAACTTCTGATGATTTTTTTTAAAGCCTCTGCTCCGGAAAACCAGTAGTTACAGCAGTCTCAATTCCTGCTGTCAGAAGGAAACATCTAGTTCACATGGCCACAGAGTACAGCTCAAAAACACAGCTCAGAGCATGCCAAGAAGCTGGGGGAAAAGAAAAAAAAGAACAGCCCATGCTGGACTAGTTTTGTTCTTTGAGATCACCATGGTTCATACAGGTAATCATGTGGTTAGCAGTGACCCATCGCAACACCCATCGCATGCCAGCTTCATGGCACCCACCACTGTTGTGGTCAGAAGTGACCACAGCGTCTGCCCAAGGAAAGGTTGGGACAAATTCACCCGAAAAATCAGCAACACCAGTAACCATAACCGACACCTATCCCCTTTGCTCCTTGTGTTAAAATGTCACGAAATTTTGCCACAAGAAGGCTTTCTCCCCTGAATGGCACAGGTTCAGACCCCAATGCTCTACTGATACCCTGAAATATTCACCATATGCCTGCAGTTATGAAAGCATTCTCAGCAACAAGAAACACAATTCAATTTGAAGGAAAAAAATAAATTACATCTTCCTTCTACCTTCATCTACTCTCCACATGCTCTGACATTTTTATGCAACTGGAACAGGGACGCACCCTTCTTGTTTCTATATGCCAAGCTGGTTAGCTGCCACATTATTAGAACCCACAAATCTCTGATTTCATCCGAGGAAGGAAGTCAGGCATCAGCAAACGCAAGCTGCATTGAACTTGCTCAAACATGCATATTTCAAGTGCTTCTCCCACAGCCCAAGGGACATTGCAACACCAACCAGAGAGAGCCTTAGTGTAACATGCCAAAGTGGTTGCTTATGTTAAGATTAGGTGCAATCCACTAAAGGCAGACGTGAATTTTAGACCTCAAGAAATGCAAAGGTACTTGAACCTCTGGCATATCCAAAGCTTTTGCCTCAGGACACAGGAGAATCTTGAGCTTTTGTGTCATTTTCTTTGCTCACATTTTTTCAAATGTACACAGGTTGCCCACTGACAGCTTAGCATTGCCAATACCAGGTTAAAGTAATTCCACCAATGTCATCTTACACCTTTGTCTCATCTGTTGTAGCACCCATGGGATTACAACAATGCTTGTGTCTCTGGGCTCGTAACAAGCATTAAGGGATGAAAATTGTGTTTGATACTATGACTTGGGAATTTCTTGACTCCATCCACCCTTTCCAATTGCACCAGGGCAGGAGAACGGGCAAGCTGCACTTCTGAAACAAAATGGTAAAAATACTAACTACAGGAATCACAGTCAGCTCTTCTGAAGCTCTTCTGCTCCTCCAAAAGAGATATGGGCAACAGAGGACAGGGCAAGCTTCAAAGTTGTGATCCAGTAGACCTAAACAAATTCCTGTAGAAGTAGCTGTAGGATGGTCTGGATGCACAAGCTTAATTCTAGTTTTGGAGGAGCTGTCACAGCAGTTTGGCACATTAAATAAAGACTTTGTTTGCATTCAAACACACATCAGGAAATGCCCGGTTTGCTGCACGTGTTGGTCATCTTGGCTTTCACAAGTTTAGAAGAAGGCCTGAGAATATTTTGCTGTAAGGCTAAGCTTTGCCAGAGGTAGAACTTCCCAGGCAAATGACTTCTACATCACCCTCGAGGAACCAGTCCACAGTCATGTAAGATTTCTCCTTCCTCTCTCTCTCTTCACCTCATATCAACCCCTTGTAAGAAATCTTTGGTACTGCAGTAATCTATGAGTCATTCGTGTCACCTATGCCATCAGTGTAGTCACCTGAAGTGACTACAAGCTTTATGCTGCCAGAAAGATGCAGTGTTCCCTCAGCTGCTCCCTGTCTTGCTCCCTTGGCAGCTGCTGCAAAGGCTGTTCTTTCTGCTATGGATATCAAAGGAAGTTGGGGGCGGGGGGGAAATTCTATCAAACAAAAAGAAAAGAATAGGAGAAAAAAAAAAATAAATAACAAGTGTACCGAATAAATATGGAGGTTTTGTAGAGCTGATTAGCTCCAAGCTGATTTCCCCTGGTACCAAACCAGCCTCCAACACCACCCAACCACATCCAGATCAAATTCTGAAAATCCTTATTCTTCACTGAAAAGGAAAATGGGCACCTGTGGCGGTGTGCTCTCCCTGTTTTTCTCCCTGCCCCCCCAACCCCAGCTCCTGCTCAGGCCTTGGCCACCATGGCCATCACAACAGCAGTTATGGTAACTTGCACCTGGACTTTGGGGGATGGCTGGCAACATAGTCAAAATACTGTCTGGATTGGGGACCTAGACATTTTGTTGCCATGAAAATATGACTATAGGTCAATTATCTTACTCTATAAGTAGTAGACAGCCCAAGAGCCCTTGGAGCTCTCCTGGATGGCAGTGGGCTGCAGGCCAGGATCTCCCCTTCTGTGAGGATGCTCACTTAAGGTTCCTGGATCTGTCTTTTGTGATTGCATCCTCTCTCTCTGTCCAAGCCCATGGAAGCCGTCAGCACCTTCAGCATCTTCTGGCAAAGAGCTCCACAAATTTACTCCAAACACCACATCTGTGGGTGATGCCCAAGACTGGGAACAATGTCCTGATGTTACCTCCCCAGCACTGAATAGAGGAGACAACAACATCCTTTGATCTCCTGCCCTGCTGTGCCTAAGGTAGACCAGGATGTGATTTGCTTCTTTGCGGTGAGAGCACACCTTGGGTCATACTCAATGCAGCATCTGTTGTAACTCCTAGGTCCCCTCCAGGAGAGCTACTCAGCCAGTTGGTTTCCAGCCTGGATCTATGCAATGGGGTTTCCCCACCTCTAGTGCAGAACTTTGCACGTCTCGCTGCTGAGCTTCAGGAAGTTCCTGTTGGCCAAATCTTGAGGTCCCTCTGGACCAACGCTGTGCTCTTCAGCAGATCAGCCATTCCCCCTAGCTCTGCACTGTCCACAATTTGTTGTTGCTGAGGTTGCGCTCTGTCCAAGGACATGCATGTGAGGTAGGGGGAAAAGGTACAGGGAACCAGGAAGGGCCAGGAAATATTCAACAGTGAAATTTTACAGTAGAAAAATGAGAAGTCTGGGTAATGTTCCCCAATGTGGCTGAAAGGAAAAGAAGCAGCATCAGGCATCACAAACTGAACAGGTGAAAGCAGAGTGGTGCACAAACAGGTCCAGAGCACCAAGAAGGTTTGTAACGAGGGCTTGGAGATCCCTCTGGGCACCCTCATCAGCAGTACGTACAAGCAAACCTACCAGCCCTGCATGAACGGCAGCAGGCAAGACACATGCACCGAAACACTCACCCATAAGCAGGAGGCTGCACATCTGAACCATCCCACCCGCTGTTTCCTAAGGATTTCAAAGGGAGAAATTCTCACACCAGTCTTTGAATCTCAGTAGTTTTCATCCACAATTCTGCCAGGTGACATGCAACTGTGCTATACTGGAGTGGTGTCTGCTGTACACTGTGTACAGGGCTGTCAGCAGCCATAATCAGACACAGTGTACTCAAGAAAAGGTTCTGAACATCAGCCAAGCAGGATTTATTCCAAGCTCCTCATGCGCCACTTGTAACCCTTCCATATACATTGCTGCTAGGAAAAGTAACTTGCTCTCTCTGAACCAAAAATGGAAAGGATTAACACATTTTTTATCCACCAAAGGAAACACGAGACCATTTTACCTTTGGAAAATGGGCTGTAGCCACTGGCTGCTTTCTAGGGGATTACATGGCATGCCTTGCCCAGATTCAAGAAGTCCTTACAAGTCATTTTTGGTGGGGATTCCCATGCTAGCAGGAGAAGTTTTAGTGGGAATCCAATCACTCTATGAGTTTCCTAAATCCTGAGAGCCAGCATAGTAATCCTACCCCTAGTGCTATCAGGAGGTAACACTTTTTCAGAAAATGTAATGCTTGGGATGCTTTTCATTTGGCTTGGGCACTCCACAGCTCCCAAAAGAGGGGCTGCTAGCAATGCAGCAGCGCAACAACTGGAGATCACTGCCAAGACCCTGAAGATGCAGCTGGTACAGGGCATCAAACTAATGTGGCCCCTGCTCCCAAGGGGGTTTCCAGGGCTCATTTCCTTACTGCTTCTTCACCCACACTTTTCATACCACTCCAGGATGGCAGCTCCGACAGTTAGTTTGGGAGCCTGATCAAAGTTCAATGGCAGAAGTGACCTTTGCAACCAGAAGCGAGGTTGCAAGTCCAACGTCAAAACCACGAATGGGGCAGGCAATTAATATTTTTCTCTTTCTGTAGCTTGCTATCTGTCCTACGGCTTTCATAGGTTTGTTTTTTTTTTTTAAAGGTCAGCTGTTCCAAAGCGTAACACAGAGGAACTTTCCCCCTGTTTAAAAGTCATCTATGCCCCACCTCAAGTGTGGAAAGTTAAAATTTGGCAGGGAAACCAAGACAAATTCCTTGGAGTAGCTTTCTGTGAAAAAATTGGGACCTTGAAGTTATATACCAAGGTTTCACAGTACATTTTGTACCTATTTTGTTTCAATGCACCCATAAACAAACTGCTCACAAATACTGGGCTATGGATCTAGAAGGAAGAGGGGTGGAGCAAGGGACCTGGTTAATATTTAAGCACCACTTCCTGCAAGCTCAAGATCAGTGCATCCCTAGGAGCAAGAAATCAGGCAAAGGAGGCAGGAGACCCTATGAATGAACAGGGAGCTTCTGGATAAACTCAGGTGGAAGAAGGAAGTTTATAGAATGTGGAAAAAAGGACTGGCCACTTGGGAGAAGTATAGGAGCGCTGTCAGAGTATGCAGGGGTGCAACAAGCAAGCCTAAGACCCAGATGGAATTAAACTTGGCAAGGGATGTCGAGGACAGTAAGAAGGACTTCTTCAAGTACATCAGCAGTAAAAGGAAGACCAGGGAAAATGTGGGTCTGCTGCTGAATGAGGCGGGTGCCCGAGTGACAGAGGATGCAGAGAAGGCAGAGCTACTGAATGCCCTCTTTGCTTCAGTCTTTACTGCTAAGGCTGGCCCTCAGGAACCCCAGGCCCTGGAGGTAGGAAAGAGAGCAAGCAGTAAGGAAAACTCTCCCTCAATCACAGAGGATTGGGTTAGAGATCATTTAAGAAAACCTGACACCTACAAATCCATGGGCCCTGATGGGATGCACCCACGAGTGCTGAGGGAGCTGGCAGATGTTATTGCGAAGCTGCTCTCCATCATCTTGGAAAGGTAATGGAGAACAGGAGACGTGCCTGAGGACTGGAGGAAAGCCAATGTTACACCAGTCTTCAAAAGGGAAAGAAGGAACATCAGGGAAACTACAATCAGCCTCACCTCCACCCCTGGAAACATGATGGAACAACTCATCCTTGGATGTCGCCTCTAAGCATGGAGAAGAAAAGAAGGTCATTGGGAGTGGTCATCATGGATTCACCAAGGGGAAATCATGCTTGACCAATCTGATAGCCCTCTACGATGGCATGACTGGCTGGGTGGATGAGGGGACAGCAGTAGATGTTGTCTACCTTCACTTTAGCAAGGCTTTTGACACTGTCTCCCATAACATCCTAGCAATTCCCATAAGCAGAAAATACTCCAAAAAGAAGCTGTAATCAGTAGTCCTCAGAGATCCTAGTAGCTTGAGTATGCTTTCTATGACAAAGAAAAGAGGGTCTGGGGTCTTCTCTGCTTTGGGCGATTTTTGGCCTTTTTATGCTTGCCTGTAGATCTTGCATAATCAAAAATAGAAGTGTAAATTCATCAGCTGCTTTGTTCTCTACAAGTAATTCACTTGGCTCTATTCACAGCTCAACCTCATCCTGCAGTGAAACTCACATGCTTTGGTTTGTTACGCCAGCATAGTCTAATTCCAGAGATCACAAAAATAATATTCCAAGTTTAATCCCAAAGAAAGGATTACTAGGGATCAAATCCATTATTTCACCATAAATCCCTTTAATGTCTTTTTTTTCTCATTAGTGATCAAAGCAAATGGATTTCATCTCTGAAATGCTGTTGCTATACAGCAGAAGAGGTCCTTGCTCAAGGCACAGGGCTCGACATTTACTTTCATTTTTTTCACAGTATCAAAGGAGATTTATTTTTCCCCCTTGCCAAAAATAAACTCTGGTCTAGATTCTCAGCTGCAGCTGAGAGCTCTGGGAGAGAAAGTAGCTGCAGCTCATTTTTGCAGCTTCCTAATCCTGTAGGACAGTTTCTAATGTTCTCAGTTGTCTGCAGCCCACCACCACTGTTTCTTCATTTGAGACTTTGAAGCGAAAAGCCAAGCCCCAGCTTCAGCAAGGGGAGATTCAGAGACTACTAAGGTTGGTTGTTTTTTTTAACTCTAAATGCAAGGCCGGACTCAGCTCACCAATTCCAGCTTTTTTCTTCATTGATATTTCTGTATTTTGCTATCAGATGATATGAGAGCCTTTAGCATCTCACTGTCGAAGGGATGGGACATTGCAGCTCTAACCCCTTGCATGCTTGTTTTCTGTACAACATGGACAGAGTCATCAACCACAGAGTCCTAGACCTGCTAGCCTCGCTGGAGTGAACAATGATGCTAATGTGGACAGAGGTACCCACATGCTCTCTCCGCTATATCACATCTTAGGGAAGACACAAACAGAAACAAAACTGGTGGCCACCTTGGTTGTGTGCTATGTATAAATAGTATGAACTGGACTGGACTGGTCAAAACAGACTGTGCATCATCATTACTGTAAAGTCAGGGCTTCTCTGCTAACTGGGCCATATTTTTAGTCCTAATCTCAGTCTGTTTGAATCAGCTCTGCTAAAGTGAACAGAATGATACTGGTCAGATCAATTATTATGAAAAATACAATTATGATAGTGCCATATGCGGAACTATAAAAAGAATGCAGATTTACATATGGCTGATGGAAACAACAACAGTTAACAACACAAATGACTGTGACATTGTGATGTCCTGTAGTCCTTCAATGCTTTCTATGTGGGCTACATTGAGAGGAAGAAAAATGCCTACACTTTTCTTTTTCAAAAAACTGCACTAGCTTTCAAATGTCCCTCTCCATCACACTCCAAAAACCCAAGAATTGCCTCCTCATGGAGGTTAAATGGGGCGTTGAGAGTTTCTTTTAGGAGGTGGAGTTGATCTTGCTTGTGTCATGAAAATTTCCTCCAAAAAAAATATTCAGATTTGCCCAACATTTCTTAAAACAAAAAAAAAACGACTTTGTTTCTCTACAAATGCTTGTGACTACACAGCTTTATATACTTATGCCAAAGCAGTCCTTAAATCACAAGCTACAGAGCACCTCGCATGGGCTAAGTCAAATGCACAGGTTAAGTCAAATACACATCATCATGTGCAGGGCTGGGACTTGAGCACACAGCCTAAGAAGAGGAATGTTGCATGCTTCAACCCTTTTCCCAGGAATGGGGTCAAATTCTTGCTCATCTCAGAAGCAGCATTGAAGCAAAGCCTGCTGAGTAATGCATAAGTTTTGAAAAATCCAACAAAATGGAAGACTTCCCAGTCTGTGCTTTGGTGTCACAGGAGCCAAGCCTCTCAAAAAAAAAGAAAACGGGAAGAGGAGGAAGACCTTACTGTGCCCTGGTAAAGAGATCTGGACAAGCGTGTGCCACCAGCTTCCTGGCTCCCCTTGTGCTTTCATTACATAGAACAGTGATCTCCAAAGTGGGATGTGAAAGATGATCCATTGGTCCCAGGAAGAAATATTAGAATTTCATTAGCGCGTGTTTGTAATTTATAAACAACTATATACATATACATTGGAGGAGCATGTTCAAAAATATTTTGCACATAGGCCTGCATAATCAAAAAAGTTTGGAGAACACTGACTCAGCAGTCAATCCCCACTCCTGGAAGCAGTTTCAGCCCAAAAGTTCAGGAAAAACAGATGCTACAGCAGTGCCCACCACCACCCCTGCAAAGGTGAGGGAAGGGAAGGGAATGCAAGGGTCCATCACCCCTGCATAGGAGAGGAAGCACGACTGGCACATATCACAACAGTGAAACCAGCTATGCAAAGCACTGTCCTGGTTACAGAGGAAACCAGACAGCAAAACAACAACAAAAAAAAGCCCCTAACCCAGGAGAAAATTCATTTTCTTCATCCTTCATTCTCCACGGAGATGGTTTTGGTGATAGTCGTAGCAAGAGGAGACAAGCTGCTTCTAGTTAGAAATACCATTTCCCAACATTCTCTCTCAGACTGCTGTCAAATAGGAAGGAAGCAACCAGGACTAGATCATGAAGCAAAGGCCTCTGAGAAGTTGCCATCAACTCAACAAAATAAATAAAAAATATATATATATATTTTTAAAAGCCCTCAGTATATTGACCAGCATTCAAAAATACATCCAAAGGATACTCCTCCATGTCAAACTGCACTGGCTTCCAGATGACCCATCTTTTTAACCCTTCCTTTATTTTAAGCGGACAGCCTGAGGCACAGTGGGACCATATCATTGCTTTATTTTAGAGCAGAGAAAATAAAAGTTCTCCTAGCAAAAAGAAATCATTTTTCTAAAAATGACCCCCCCCAAATTTCTCAGATTTCCTTTTGTTCTTCTTATTCCTTCTCACACAAACACACAGCTTTTAAAGAGCACAGCTCAGCAGAGATTTAAAGGAGCCTCTTGGTGGTTGATAGCCCCTGTATTGCACTCACTGATTCACAGAATAATTTTTTTTCAAGTCTAAATAATTCATTCCATGCTGGATAACTTCAAATGCAACAGAACAGAGCCTATACATTATAAATTTATTCCTTAAACAGTTTTCAAGGTTTTCAAAAAGAAACCTGTTAAAACAGTTTCGCACTCTTTCAGTAAAAAAAATACTAATTTGTTAGGGTCTGCTGTGGAACCAACTGACTTCAGGAGACAAACCTTAAATCTTGATAACTATGTACTGCTTAAAGGTCTTAATAGCAAGGGAAAACCCCAAGTTTGCATCTCCAGGGGTTTCAGGGCTGGGAATTGAACAAGTTGCTTTTCCTGACACCATGCTCTGAAAAGGAGGGGAAAAAAATCAAGAAGAGCATCCACATGCAGTAGGAATCAAAATGGTTTTTTTTTTACATTTATCTTTTCCTCTTTAAAAAAGTTTTCTGACAGGACATCTGCAGAAGGGAAGGAAGGATTTCCCAAAGATGCCATGCTCCAGATCCTGGTCATGACCATGGTGTGGCTCTCTGATATGCTAGTCTCCAAGGTTCATCTCCCACCAAAAATGTACAGCTTAAGCAGGCAACCAAGAAGTCCTTACGCTCACACGGCTAAAGAAGCTGTTATTTTAGAAAGCTGGAGCAGGTCTGTTCACATTTGATCCTCCCTTGTGCTTGTCCCTTAGTTGAGAGCTCACCCCTGGAAGATGCTAAGGAAAGCAATCTGAGTCAATCAGAAACGCAAAGCCACTCAGTCTAAAAAAAATGCTGACTGACTCAGCAGTCAATCCCCACTCCTGGAAGCAGTTTCAGCCCAAAAGTTCAGGAAAAACAGTCAAACAATATAAGTTTTGAAAATTATTTTAGGCTAAATTCCTTCTCAGGACAGCATCTCCAAGGGTGAAAGCCTGGCCCCACCAAAGCCAAGAGCAAAACTCCTACAGACCTCAGCAGGACCTGGTTCCCACCCAAAGCAAACTTTTCAAGTCTCAGTCAAGCTCTTCAGCTGCAGACATTCATTTCTATTATTTTTGTAGCCTTTTTGTCTCACCAAAGGGATCCTCCTGCAGTGGCTATCCAAGAGCCGTTGACAAGATGGAAGAAATTTAATTTGCAATTGAAAAATAAGTCTATCTTTTTCTTTTTTTTTTCATTTAAAAACAATTTGTCTGTGACACAGTGTCCAAGCATGTGAGTGTCAATCTGGCCAGTGGAGAAGTCCCACATAGCTCAAACCCTTTGGGATCAGGCACTGTTCTATTTATGCATAGCACCGAACCCTACAGGACCCTGCATCTGCAATAGGAGCCTTCCAGGGACCACGATAAAAGCAATTATAAATACAAGCATTTTGATTGTAGCCTTGTTGACTTTCTTTTTGCCAGCATTGTTTCTCATTCCCAGCAGACTGAAGGCATTTTTTCCTCATAGCGAAGAGCACTTTGACAATGATGTTGAAGTGCTCTCCAGCGTTACATTTGGAACAACAGTAACAAGTAAAACACAAACTCTCAGTTTTACAACAAGTTATGTAACTTCTGATGATTTTTTTTAAAGCCTCTGCTCCGGAAAACCAGTAGTTACAGCAGTCTCAATTCCTGCTGTCAGAAGGAAACATCTAGTTCACATGGCCACAGAGTACAGCTCAAAAACACAGCTCAGAGCATGCCAAGAAGCTGGGGGAAAAGAAAAAAAAGAACAGCCCATGCTGGACTAGTTTTGTTCTTTGAGATCACCATGGTTCATACAGGTAATCATGTGGTTAGCAGTGACCCATCGCAACACCCATCGCATGCCAGCTTCATGGCACCCACCACTGTTGTGGTCAGAAGTGACCACAGCGTCTGCCCAAGGAAAGGTTGGGACAAATTCACCCGAAAAATCAGCAACACCAGTAACCATAACCGACACCTATCCCCTTTGCTCCTTGTGTTAAAATGTCACGAAATTTTGCCACAAGAAGGCTTTCTCCCCTGAATGGCACAGGTTCAGACCCCAATGCTCTACTGATACCCTGAAATATTCACCATATGCCTGCAGTTATGAAAGCATTCTCAGCAACAAGAAACACAATTCAATTTGAAGGAAAAAAATAAATTACATCTTCCTTCTACCTTCATCTACTCTCCACATGCTCTGACATTTTTATGCAACTGGAACAGGGACGCACCCTTCTTGTTTCTATATGCCAAGCTGGTTAGCTGCCACATTATTAGAACCCACAAATCTCTGATTTCATCCGAGGAAGGAAGTCAGGCATCAGCAAACGCAAGCTGCATTGAACTTGCTCAAACATGCATATTTCAAGTGCTTCTCCCACAGCCCAAGGGACATTGCAACACCAACCAGAGAGAGCCTTAGTGTAACATGCCAAAGTGGTTGCTTATGTTAAGATTAGGTGCAATCCACTAAAGGCAGACGTGAATTTTAGACCTCAAGAAATGCAAAGGTACTTGAACCTCTGGCATATCCAAAGCTTTTGCCTCAGGACACAGGAGAATCTTGAGCTTTTGTGTCATTTTCTTTGCTCACATTTTTTCAAATGTACACAGGTTGCCCACTGACAGCTTAGCATTGCCAATACCAGGTTAAAGTAATTCCACCAATGTCATCTTACACCTTTGTCTCATCTGTTGTAGCACCCATGGGATTACAACAATGCTTGTGTCTCTGGGCTCGTAACAAGCATTAAGGGATGAAAATTGTGTTTGATACTATGACTTGGGAATTTCTTGACTCCATCCACCCTTTCCAATTGCACCAGGGCAGGAGAACGGGCAAGCTGCACTTCTGAAACAAAATGGTAAAAATACTAACTACAGGAATCACAGTCAGCTCTTCTGAAGCTCTTCTGCTCCTCCAAAAGAGATATGGGCAACAGAGGACAGGGCAAGCTTCAAAGTTGTGATCCAGTAGACCTAAACAAATTCCTGTAGAAGTAGCTGTAGGATGGTCTGGATGCACAAGCTTAATTCTAGTTTTGGAGGAGCTGTCACAGCAGTTTGGCACATTAAATAAAGACTTTGTTTGCATTCAAACACACATCAGGAAATGCCCGGTTTGCTGCACGTGTTGGTCATCTTGGCTTTCACAAGTTTAGAAGAAGGCCTGAGAATATTTTGCTGTAAGGCTAAGCTTTGCCAGAGGTAGAACTTCCCAGGCAAATGACTTCTACATCACCCTCGAGGAACCAGTCCACAGTCATGTAAGATTTCTCCTTCCTCTCTCTCTCTTCACCTCATATCAACCCCTTGTAAGAAATCTTTGGTACTGCAGTAATCTATGAGTCATTCGTGTCACCTATGCCATCAGTGTAGTCACCTGAAGTGACTACAAGCTTTATGCTGCCAGAAAGATGCAGTGTTCCCTCAGCTGCTCCCTGTCTTGCTCCCTTGGCAGCTGCTGCAAAGGCTGTTCTTTCTGCTATGGATATCAAAGGAAGTTGGGGGCGGGGGGGAAATTCTATCAAACAAAAAGAAAAGAATAGGAGAAAAAAAAAAATAAATAACAAGTGTACCGAATAAATATGGAGGTTTTGTAGAGCTGATTAGCTCCAAGCTGATTTCCCCTGGTACCAAACCAGCCTCCAACACCACCCAACCACATCCAGATCAAATTCTGAAAATCCTTATTCTTCACTGAAAAGGAAAATGGGCACCTGTGGCGGTGTGCTCTCCCTGTTTTTCTCCCTGCCCCCCCAACCCCAGCTCCTGCTCAGGCCTTGGCCACCATGGCCATCACAACAGCAGTTATGGTAACTTGCACCTGGACTTTGGGGGATGGCTGGCAACATAGTCAAAATACTGTCTGGATTGGGGACCTAGACATTTTGTTGCCATGAAAATATGACTATAGGTCAATTATCTTACTCTATAAGTAGTAGACAGCCCAAGAGCCCTTGGAGCTCTCCTGGATGGCAGTGGGCTGCAGGCCAGGATCTCCCCTTCTGTGAGGATGCTCACTTAAGGTTCCACTCCTTGAGGTTGAGAGATTCCTTGCCACAACAGATTCTCGGTAAGTGACTCATAGCATGCTAAACTTTGAAATCTTAGCTAAGTAATGTAAAGGATTGATTGTGCATATATAATCCTTTAGACATAAACCGCTGACCAAGTCTGGGACTAGGATTGGATCCAGCCGCACCCAGACTCCTCTCTGGGAAGGAGTTTAGAAAGCCAGGGGGTCCTTTCTGAACCTCATGACTCAATGGGAGGGTCTCCCTGACAGCTTGTCTGACCCTGTCCTCCCTGCAGTAAATAATAGAGTGTACTTGACATCGAATCTTGTAAAACACTATCACATTTACTACTGGTTTTATCGCACTTACTAGTGATTTTGTTAAATCACTGTTTCACCTTAATAAATATTTCATTACTTCACTCCAACTAATGAAGTTAATCACTCCATCTGTGACAGCAGCTCCCCCTGATTTCTAAGCAACATACTTTCCAGCTATTTATGTCCTTTGTGTTTTAAACTCCTTCCTCAACTTAACAGTATTTCAAAAGCAGGTGATGTCTGTGGTGTACCAAAACACAGAGGCTTTGACACACGCTTACACAGGACCACAAAATGAGCTTGAGAAATATGAAAATACTAGATAGCATCAGCAAGTGTTGGGATTTCTTCAAAGGGAACAGTAATTTTTTGCCATCCCCAAAAAAGTTGAAAGTATGAGCACTGGGAGAACACATGAGTTATTTATGAAACCCTAATGGCGAGGAGGACAAGAGCAGTTCATAAATCTCCACACTACCCAGGAGACCAGCCTAGCTGCATGAATGAGGGCCCAGAAGACCCCTGTGGTTAGAGCATGGCCACATGCTAATGAACTCTCACACCAAAACAACTCACTGAATTCTTCTAAGTCCCACCATGTGGAAATAATTCACATTGTCTCTTAGTAAACCTATGATTTCAGGTTCTTTTGAGGATTTTTTCATGACAAAGTGATGTTCTTGGAAAAATTTTGATTTATTAGAACTGAAGCTTTTCATAGAAGCCTATAGGAATAAGCAGCAGCCTAGTGCTTAGAAGTGTTCTGGAAGGACACATTGACTTAAATTCCTGCTGTAAGTCAGTCCATGGACTTAAAACTACCTCTTTCACCTTCTTTTTACTACTTGATCTGGGATATAACTCTCCTCTCTTCTTCCCAGCCTGAGATCCCACTTCTTGAATCTTGTGATTACATATAAGTTATTGAGCTTGGCAATGTGACCTGGTGGTTGAGGCATTTCCTTTGAGGAATTTGCATGTTGTGAGGGCTCTGACCACCACCACCAACCACAGAGCAGAAGTTCCCAAACCCTTGTGGCTGGTGTTCCTACTTCCAGTTTCACTTCCAAGCTTGTGACCCTGCCTCTGCAATCCCTTTGGTTAGGCTATCATCTGCAAACTGCCATCGATCCCACCGGGGTCTAAATCTTCTGCTTGGGAAACTGCTCACACCAAACTGTATTCTCACTGGTCATCTTACTGTTCTGGGGCACGTTTTTTCCTGGTGATGGGGAAGCTTCACCCATCACCAGTAATTCGTTCTCATCCAGATCAGGTTATAAATTGTCTTTCTGATTCCACCGCTGACCCTTTGCGTTATTTTGCATTGCAGCATTTATTCACCGTGCAGCAAACACAGTGTTGCACCCTGCACATCCTAAGTGAAGATCTGATGAGCTCCTATTTCCACATGTTTTGCCAGGGCACGAGTTCTTTTTCAGAGTTGTTCTGTTTTGTGGTTTCAGATAAGGTCTTCAGCGTCCTACATACACAGGCAACACTTGCACTGTTCTCCAAGCAAGGTACTGATATTGAACCAGCTATGATGTATTATTGCAAATTTAGAACCGCAATTCATCACAGTTTAGTGCTCAGGGGCCATTCCAGAGCATCACACAGTTTTCTAAAGATGAGGCAATGACAGCGTGTGTGACCATATGGTAGATACAAGCCTGTTTAGCACTGCAGGAATTTGTTACAACTATTTTGCTTGTTGAAAAGGAGGGCTCTGGCAAGTCAGTGCTTCTCTTTGGAGAAAGCTGTATCTGTACAACTATTAAATACAGAAGCCAGTAAAGTCCATGTAACTCTCTCATCACTGCACATGTTTCAGCACCTCAGTGGATTGCAGTCTTAACCCATCTCACCTCATATCTTTATATGCATCTATTCTTTTAAGATTGCAATCAGCCGAAAAGCAATTAATTGCATGCTCTAAATAATGCCTCAGATATCCATGTTTAACCTGGAAATAATTTTGCTCTTAAAGTGTGCAAGAACTGTAACTGTCTCAAAATGAGTTAGGTCCACAGTGGAACATGTGCTCTGTTCCCTGGATTAGAGAGGATTCAGTAGGAAACCACACTATAAGCCTTCTAGCAGATGGCGACAGCATCATTCAAATAGCCCCTCTCTCCATATGCTGCCCAAGATGCAACATCAGATCTCCATAAGAAGAACAATTGATGCTCCCCATGCTAACTCTGGAGCAGAAGTTGTCCTACCTGGTGGCTCTCTGTAGCTCCCACAGTGTGTTCGTACTAGCTTAGACAACAGGGCATTTCTTTTTCCCTTAAATCCACAGGCGAATGACACGTTCCCCTATAATTTAAAAATCCCACTTGGAGCCCCAGGATGGACTCTGGCAACCTTCCCACCAGCAGGAGTCTGGTCCTGCCAAAGGACCAGGGCAGCCATGGCATTTTCTAGACAAGCAGCAAATGGGGACAAAGATCCCCTTGGTCTCTGGATGACCTGTGCTAGAACTCTGAGGTCTGTGCCCCACTTTTCCTCTTCTCTGTGGACAGCTGGAGGTCTCCAGGTGAGCATCTGCTCAACAGGGTGCTGTGGCTCTGTGGCCGTTCTCACTCTTCACCAAGAGGTGGAAGCAGAGCCCCCTCACCCTCCACCGTACAGGGTTTGCACTGAAACCCCACATTTATTAGCTCAAAAATTATAAGTAATGTTTGTCTCAAGTCCAAATGCTCAGACAAGACTCTTCATGTCCTCATGTCTGCATAGGCAATGCTCAGGGTCTTCCCTTAGTGCTGAGGTACTTGATACTCCAAAAAAAATCAACAAGTAAGCAGTTCAGCATCATTGGTGCAATCATAATCTCCCAAATCCCAGTAGCTGGGCTGGTTGCGTGAGGGATGTCACTTGTGCAAATGAATAACTAACTTGGCCTTGAGATCTTGCAGCACAAGGAGGTGGGAGAGGACAGAGCAGTGCTGGAGCAGGGTGGGTAGATCCCTGCACAGGGAATTAGACCCCTGCTCATGCACACAGGAGCGAGGACAGTCATGCCCTGGGAAACACAAGCTGCAAATTAAAAATCAAAACCAGCAATGCTTTTACAGGATGCAATGCACGTTTCTTCTTTACTTGCATCCTCCAAACGATTAAACCTTCATACTGAAATTACGGGTACATGGCAAGAGTATTATTAAAAATATAGAGCTAATCATTATTTTTTTCTAATATGTTGTGCAATAAGTGAACTTGAAATGAGCACTTGGCTACCACAGGTAGTATTTGTGGTATTTAGACAATGCTGATTGTCCAAATGAAACAAGTGAATTCAAGAATCAAAACAGGAGCAGATCCGGTTCTTATCTGTGCAACCCGGCTTCTTGTCGTTGGTCCATTTTTTCACTCAAAGTACTTTTTTTGCTCACCCCCCCCCAGAAAAAAAAAATCAGTCAATTCCCATGCTATACAGGCCTGTTTTTTAGAGGTTTTATGACCTGTCAGAGGAAAAGAGTGGGTCTGTTTTACTCAGCCTAGGAATTAACAGCACACTATTACTACAGATCTGCACACATGGCAGAGGCTGCAAAGCACAATTAAAAAAAAAACACCCACAGACACACAAAAAAACACCCCAAACAAAAAACGAAACAAAAAAAAAACTACTAGAAGCCAAAGTTACCACTGAACATTCAAGTTGCAAAAGTTTCAGTTATGCAAGCACACATTTCCTGGGTGTGAACATCTGACACACAGTAAATTAGGTGGAGAAGGAAGTCAATAAATGAACACAACCAGCACAGCTGGAAAGTAAGTGGATTTGAAACTTTCTAAATAAAATCAGTCATTCAAGCCTCCATGCTTTGAGTCAGCCCGTGTGCAGTGTCTTGACTTTGCAGCTATGCACAAATGCTTGCAATCACCTCTGGTGCACACACATACACACACCAAAGCATATACAGGTTCCCTGGATTTTGTGGAAAAGAAACACATATTGCAGGGAGGATTTCCTTACACCCATTTCAAAATACTGTGCCTGTTACCTTAAAAAGAAAAAAAAAAAAATGCCATTTACTCTTCCCTTGAAAGAAAACCCTGGGTTACTTTCCCTACCCTGTTCTCCATGGGGCCCTACCCTGCACTCGCTCCAGTTTGCAGATACCTCTCTTGTGCTGGGGGCACCAAACTGTTCCCAATATCCAGATGTGGATCCCCAGTGCCGAGCAGAGGGAATTATACCTTTCCCAGACCTACTGCATGCACTTTGGCCAGTGCAGCCCTGCAGAGGTCTGACCTTCACCGCTGCCTCTAGACCAGCTCATGATGCCTTGGGACCCCAGCTCCCCTCCAGCATCACTCTCCTTCCACCAGCTCTCCATCCCTTTTTTTCCATTCGATACCTACCATATGGATCCCATGTCTCAATTTTGTCATATGAGCATATTCCATCTTTGTCTTCTCTCCTCTGGGCTATCCAGATCATTACAGCGTGTCTTTATGACTGGCATCAGCTTTTCCTCTAAAGACAAACTCATTTTGGAAGCATCTCAGTTGGGCTTAGATCTGCTAGCTTCCTAGAGACCAAGTGCAGTCTGCACCCTCAGTGTCAAAACTGAACAAGATGGCTGAGTCATCCCAGATTTTAGCAAGTAAGGAAATAATTCTGCAGCCAGCCCATGATTTAGTACAAATTTTCTGCATATTTGCTTTTTTTTTCCTGTAGGCTTGCTTCATGGCTTTACATACTCTATCACAACTACATTTGAAAGGCAAACCCTTACCTTTCCCCAAATTCCCTCTATGAGAAAATTTTTCAGAAGTCTGTTAAATCAAGTAACAAACCACACTGATGCCTTAATTTTGTCCTTGTTATCAAATCCAGAAAAAAACCCACAGATCTCCATGGCCAAACTTGCTCAATAAAATCTGAAAACAAACTCCACATCCAAAGATAACCACATGTCCATCATTAGTGGTTTGGTTGCTCTTTGGGAATCATGGCTCAACAAGGTAATATTCTGCCACTCTACAAGCATTGATTTTTCAAAGGGAGGCTGGATATAAGCAAGACTTCTAGCCTCTATAGAATTTAAACACAAATTTAAGCATTGAGAGTTGTGCTGCTAGGTTTATTACCTGGGTGCATTAGAACTGCATAGTAAAGAGTGATCTTCCGTGTGTGATCTTCCATCCCTAGGATGGGTCCCCAAGAGGTGGGGGATCTCCAGCTTCAGGAATGCCCTGACTCACCTGGACATGGCCCCCAGCAATGTGCTGTAGCTGCAATGTTGGCATCAAGGATGCCTCCTTAAGGCATTAAACTTTATCCAGGCTGATGTCATGCCTGTTCAGGGTCCATTTAAAGTTAATGTGCAAGTGGGACTTTGGCCTAAACAACCACCATTTAGAGTTCAGCTGAGGCCATCCATCCCACCATTCAGGCATTTTTTTTTTTCAATTCCCCATCATCAATGCTGATTTACAGTCCCAGAAGGAATGACCCAGCACACTCCTGCCATCTACAACATTCCTCCTGCCATAGGCAGCAGCAGGACACCGGGGTTGCCATGCAAGAGGTTTCTCAAGGGTGTTTGGCAGTTGAGGGGGTACCTGCAGACAGCGGAGAGCTGCATCCCCTGCTTTATTCCCCACTATGCCTCAGCCTGTGACACCAAGGCCAGCAGCACATGCTGGATCCTGGCATGCCCGCCTTTTTTTATTTTTTTTATTTTTACTTTAAGAATAGCATCTGGTTGGCTTGCTCCCAAGGCTGCTATTCAGCTTTGCAGCCAGCCTCAGCAGTGTTAGGAAACAAACCAGGCAACTTTGGCAAGATTTACCCAAATTCTGCATTACTTGGCTTTGTGAGTGCTATCTTAATTTTATTTGCATGCAACATCTTATTTATATGACCACTTCCATAAAGGTGTTGGGTTTTTTTTTTTTTATTTGGCCTTCCAAAATAAGCCTTTGCCAGAGCGAGATAAAAAAGAAGCAATAACGACAACAGCTGGTGTCAGGACATGGGAACAAGTCATGCATTGGGGTGGGGAGCCTGAGCAGCAGCAGAAGACCTGCTTCTGTTGTGCAACGCAGGGCTGGATGCAGCCCAGCCAGCCCAGTGCTGTGACCAAACAGCACTTCTGCCATGGGACCAGAGCCAGCACTGGAAAAAACTCATCAGCATGAAAGTTCATAAAAACATGAAAATGATGCTGGCAAGGCTTTTCCCCTGCAGAGCAGCACAGAAATGTAATGCAAATGCCAGCAAATTTTTTTTAAGAAAATAGCACATGGACAAGAACCAACCCAGGCCAGACTATGGGAATCACACCCTCTGACTATTTTCAATTAGAGAGATGTCCAGACTCACCAGCCAGTTTTAGTTCCGTTAATGCATTACATGTACATGTTTAAATGTCTCCCATTCAGTCTGTCTTGAGGACGAATATAATGCCTTTATGGGAGCCAAACGTATGTCATCTGCATGAGATTCAGTGTTAAAAACTTGCTAGTCATGAGCAGAAAAGGCTGAACTATGTGTTTTCCCATGATTGACCACCAAGTGGTATTAATTGCATTATCCCCCCTCACTGGTGCCAGGGCTTAGGTCAACCTGCATTTTTGCAATGGCTTGAGTTGTCTTCATGCAGCCTTTCTGGGAGCTACCACCATCTCAATAGTGGGGTTTTGGTAGCTCTTACTGCTCCTTAGACTTCTTCAAATCTGTCAGGAGCTCTTTATCCAAAAGCCAAATGCATTTTCATGGCTGTTTTTCGTTCAAATAGTGACTTGGGAGGACATTACTGTTTGCCCACCATGCCTCTCCCCCACCAGCATGGGGTCCCAAGGGAGATTTTTCTGACTTTAAGAAACTCTAAGACCTTCCTGGACAATTTATCCCAATGTAATTTATATTCTAAAGTCTAACCCCAACCATTTAACCTCATCAGCCCTGAACCAACTCGACCTACCTGAAGGCTCAGGTCTCCTGATGGTGACATTGGCAGCAAGAAGGGGAAATAGGGACAATTGTGTTCTCCTTTTAATCCCATTGGCCAAAAATTTCTTCTAATTTACTTTTACTTTCTTGCCAATTTTGAACAACTCTTAACATCTCATTGACATCCATGGCTCTCTGTTTGCTATTTCCATCTGTTGCAGATTGTTTCAAGGCTTGGTTTAGTTTCCACTTTGAATGGAAGTCAAGCTGCCTTAACTTCCTCTCTGTGCCAACCTGGCTTTTTTGCCAACGCAGCCTTTCTTACCAGGTTACAGGCTTTGGAACATCTGGTAAAACATCCTTGAGCAAGTCCCCTTAAACTGGGACCAAACTGCAGCTAATTCCTACACTGATGCCCAGTTTCATTTTGTGTTGAGCCAACGTTTAACAGATGTCATTTGCACCGGGAGACTTTCTGAAGTGAAATTACTGTCTATAACATTTAGCAATTCCAAGAATATTTTATAATTCTGACAGTCTGCATCACCCTCAAGCCTGCCATGGTAAACACGCTCTTCCCTTTCCCTCTATTGCAGATGGCAATTTAGGCAGGCAGGGAGGTTTTGTGTTTGTTCTCTAATATGAGCCAAGTGCTATTATTCCCTCTTTTTTTTTCCTGGAAGGACATTGACCTGCAGGAATTCAAGAAAATTTTTCCCCTCCCTCTCCATATTTTCTGCAGCTTGGTGACAGACACCATTTGCAAGAGGAAGGATCTTGGAGGCCAAGTGCCTTTCTAAGCAGGTCTTCGAAATCAGAGGTCTGACATGCCAGGAAAGCCACCTCACCTGATTTCAGTAATGCCATTTGCAAGCAGAAGCTAGCAGCGTTGGTATGAAGTAACTTCAGAGCTGGCTATGGCATTGGGTTGCACTAGAGACCATCCAGACAGTTCTGGGGGGGTTCTATGACCTAAATTATTATCTGACACTAAGCTCCATCCTCTTTCCTCTACTAGGCACTTATTCCTTCATGTTCTCAGGTGCTTCAGTTTGCCTCCATGTCATGATGTCCATGAGGCCACACCTCGAGTATTGTGTCCAGTTCTGGGCACCTCAATACAAGAGAGATATCAAGGTGCCGGAGTGAGTGCAGAGGAGGGAAATGAAGCTGGTGAGGGGCCTGGAGCATCAATCTTATGAAGAGCGATTGAAGGAGCTGGGACTGTTTAGTTTGAGGAAGAGGAGGCTGAGGGGAGACCTCATCACTCTCTACAACTACTTGAAACGACACTGTAGAGAGGTTGGTGCTGGTCTCTTCTCGCAGATAATTAGTGACAGAACAAGAGGGAATGGCTTCAAGCTCCAACAGGGTAGGTTTAGACTGAACATTAGGAAAGAATTTTTCACAGAAAGAGTGGTCGGGCATTGGAATAGGCTGCCCAGGGAGGGGGTTGAGTCACCGTCCTTGGACGACGTGTTTAAGTAATTTAGATGTGGTGTTGGGGGAAATGGTGTAGGGGAGAACTTTGTAGAGTAGGGTTGATGGTTGGACTCAATGATCCCAAGGATCTTTTCCAACCTAGATGATTCTATGATTCTATGTTGTGCTACATGGAGGCATGGCTTTTTCTCAGTCTCTTCTTTTCGAGATAGTTTAATGCAGCCACACCCTGCATTAAACCAACCGACCATGTCTGTTCAATAGGAGAAAGCTGATGTCCCACAAACCCAAGTTCTCCCAGGTACATCACTTCCCACAGGACCAGTTCCCTTCCCAGACGTGCTCACGGGACAGCGTATCCTCATCTGCACATTCATCCTGTAGTGATGGACAATGTGCCAACATCTTCATAGTGTTGGCACTTGAGGACAAGGAACTACAAGATGCTGATGTAGCTACTGCATCCCTCATGCCCCATGAGTCACGCACAGAGCTCAGGTGCAAATGATGAGAAAAGCAGCAATGACTGACAGCATCTCTGCTTTAGGGAGAGATGGGAGTTGACAGCCCCAAGCAGGAGAGAGAGGTAAACCCCAACCAGGGCTGCCTGTAGGTGATGCCCATGCACTAGCACTTCAGGCCTCATGGGAAGCAGGCCAGGGCTCCTTGCTAGTCGAAAAAAACATTTGAATATAACTGATTTTTCTAGAGATTTAAAGGGTCATAGATCACCCCTGGGACACTGGGTGAAAAAATATTATTAAAGGTGCAAGAGATCATTTATGTAAAAAAAGTACAGTTATACTTTAACAACTTCCCTTTCTTTCCAGAAATACAAGTTACATGTTTCACAAACTGTAACAGACATTAGTTTTCCATGTCGGGCAAAACCAGTGAAGATTCCTACAAAATACAAATAGCACAACAAATAGAATTAATAATTAATAGTATTAAATAGCAAGCTCAAGGATTGCAGAAGCAGCAATGGTGACTTTTATCAGGTGATCAGCTACCAGGTATTTCACTTTCTTGCTCTTTTCCCTCCCATACCCTGTAGTCCATTGGTTGGATCCCATCCAGCCAGAGTCACTTGTAGCAGGCTCCATTGACTCTTGCAAGAAAAGCATCGATTTTCACCCCAGAAAGCACCTCTTCCAAGAGTAGCCCTCTATCAGACAGCATATAAAGATATCACATTCTTCCCAAAAACCTCACCCAGTCATCCATTTGGTTACTCTATCTAACCAAATAGATGGCTCACAAGTACTTAATTTCCAAAACATAATTAACACCAGCCCCATGCCCTGGCTTCAGCACACTTCAAATTAGGTGCAAATACTTATGGCTTCAGGAATAACTGCAGCCTGCATCCAGCCAGGGATATCTTCCAGGGGTCTTTGCACAGCGATGGGATAGCTTCAGGGAAGTCACTGCTAAGTGACCTGTAGCGCTATGGCTCCTGAAGCAAACCAGGGGGAAAGTAAAGAGAGAACTGTATTTAGGAGTCAAAGATGAAGAGGCATTAAATATGTTATATTCAAAGGAGAAGCAGCTGAAAGGCAATCCCAACTTCAGACTGAGCAGATAGCCAAGAGGCCCAAGAGGGCAATGAGTCCCTGCTATTGAGGTGAGCTTGCACGCACACTGCAGTGCTCCCGGACTGCAATCCCATTCAGTGAGTGCTTCCAGGTTAGGGAAGGAAATTGCTGTTAATCAATGGCAGCAAAGGTGTGAGCTGGATACCAGGAGAGGAGAGTCACTAATGAGCAAAGCAGATGTTGTTCAAGTCATTGCAGAAGGCAGGTGGGCCTGGGGACAAGGGTTAGCAGAAGTGATGCTGTTCCAGTTGGAGAAAGCAGAGATGCTCAGGAGCTTTGGTGGGATTCATCCTCCAGCTTCACCTTGGGATGCACCTCCAGAAGAAAGGCGCCAAGGCTCCTCATCCTCACCAGGGGTGAATGCACACTTCAGTCTTGTGCATCGCTAATTCTGCCCAATTGTCCCACTGCTGTTCATTGGACTACCTTCAGCAGAACCCCACAGATTTGCAGCTTCCACTGAACTGCCCCTATCTTTACAGCTCAACTATGGCCAGAGGTTTTCCTAAAAACTCACACAAAGCCAAAAGAGGAGAAGCAAAGTGTAATGAAAAAGCCCGGATATCTCTCCCCCTATTAGGCTAGTCATCCTTTCAGTCCTATTGTGTGACCAATATATATGTTTCCCCCCATTTTAGGTACACATGCATTAAGCTAAAAGAGGTTGTTTTCAGGTATGCAAGCTGGAAACCCTCCCTCCTTTTTCTTAGGTTTTTTTTTTTTTCTTTTACTCTCCACAATCATCAGATTTTTAATTTCTTTTTTTTTTTTAGACTGTATATGCAGACATTGACTTCGCTTAAGATCAACCCAACGTGAGCAGAACACAACCAAGGGAACCATGCGTAAAAGCAGCGCTGGAACTTCACCTAGGCCAGAGCCATCCTATGAGTCTGAACTCCCATGCCAGGGTAACATGCTACCTCTGAGCAATTGCCGTCCTAGAAAAAGGTGCAGCCCTTTCCATTATGTTTATGACAAAGACTGTCCCACTGTCCAGAAGGATGGAATCATAGCGAGAAGGCACCGCATAGAGCAGAAGGCCTGAGCCAGGACTTTTTGCCTAAGGCTGCTTCTCCAACCGTAATGCTGCCTTCTCATTCCACCTTAAAACCATGGGATGGGGAGAAGAACAACGGAGGGGTGATAGGAGAATTTCCACATGCACAACAAATAATAGATGTGGTTTCTCCAATTCTTCCCTCTCATGTGACAAGTAGATGGGCTTCAACGAATAAGATTAAGAGTAGGACTTGATGTGCAGTGTGCATCTCCAAAGAATCAGTCATTCAATCAAAATTATAACAAAAATAACAAAAATCGAGTCATAAGATTAAAGATCAGTCAAAAGACAAGAAAGAAGGATAAAAGTTACAGCTGCAGCAAGGAAAAGCTTCAGAAGAGTCAGCTTTTTTCTATGACAGAGCACATTGACCAAACACAACCATTAATCATCACAGCAAAAGATTTCAGTTTGTATTTGCCAGCAACAATGAGGGTTTTCCTCCAAGAGCATCAAAACCTTTGCTTTTGGGCTATATAAAGGTTCTGCCCCATCCCTGGAGGTGTTCTAAACCAGGCTGGATGGAGCTTTGAGCAACCTGGTCTAGTGGGAGGTGTCTCTGCCCAGGGCAGGGGGTTGGAACTTGATGATCTTTAAGGTCCATTCCAACTCTAACCATTTTAGGATTCACCAAGAAGATACAGCTCAGAGTTCTTCACTGCAATGATTTCTTTCTAAAATATCCAGGGAAGTCATTTAAGTGCAAACAAGCCATGGAAAATGTTAGCCTGGTGGAGAAGTTGGGAGAGAGACAAGTGAGAAACAAGGAAATGTTAGACTGTGGCTGCAACGCCACAGCATCAAGGGATTTTTATTACTACTTTAAAAAAAAATACAAAAAGCAGCAGTCCAATGAGGTTTGGCCATTTTATTTTCCCAAGTCCCCGTGTAAGCAAGTTTGAGCTCTTAGGAAAGAAAACAAGCGGCTGCGACCGTGACGTGCAGAGGCATTTTGGTCGGGGCAATGTCGACTCCCAGGATCATGCGCTAAACCACGCAAGCTCTCACTGCTCGAGCTGCCTCCAAAGCAGCTGTTAAAACACGCTGTTAAGATATCAAAGCAGCTTTAATTAACTTCCTGCTTTAGTTCTACTTCAAAATAGTTCAGAGAGATCTCAAACCAGAGTTTTTGCAGGGTGGTTTGTAAAAGGAAAGCAGTTTGGGGCTCATTCATTGCTGACTCCGTACACATTTTAAATTCTCTATTTGACGTTTTTGTTTAAAGAGGAGGTAAAAAAGGCTACATCCATAAAACACTTCTAATACATGGCATCACCTCTCACAGGAGAAGTCAATCAAATCTTCCTCTAAGCCATCACCTTGAAGCAGATGAGCCAGCCTGGTCCTTCCTAGTAATGATACCTTTGGTGTCTAACTCCATTTTACCTGCAAAGGTTAAACCTGTGTAAGCGCACACGCAATTCGGGGTTTGCAATGAAAACAGGCTTGTTGTGTCTGGCCATGGGGACACTTGGGGCATCTGCTCCCAACTGCAGCATGGGCAGGGACAGAGGGGATGGACAGGGGCAAACCCTTCCTGGAAGCAACAGATGATATGAGGGGCCACAGCCCCAGATCACCATACACAGGTTCAGGTTGGACACAAGGAAACACTTCTTCATCCAGAGAACATCACACATGGAGCTGTGCACAATCAACCTTTTGACCAATAACCCACAGCAGGAACAAACATATCCCACGTATCCAAGTCTGCCTCCACTCCAACACGCCAGGCTCTCCACGATCATCCACTTAACCACGCATTTTCTTAGCCTTAAATTGCAAGTAGAGCATTAATAGCTTCCTCATGTGTCTGCCTGAAGCCTATTCGCAAAGCCTCACTCCATCCCCATTACACATCATTAAGACCTACACACATGAACCTTTGCCATGCTTTGTTTAAAACTTTTTTTCCCAGAAGAAAAAAAAAGTTGCCATGGCCAAAAATAGAACATTTTTCCGCTCTGAAGAACAAGCAGCATTCCTGGGAATTCAGACAAATAGTGTTGGTCAGAAGACAGACACCAGCACAGTCTGCGACATCCCAAAGCTTCTCCAATGACTTCTGATGCGGGAAAGCATTTGGTATCCCTCTTCCACCCATTACACAGAATGAAATCAGAAGCAACAAGCTGGTTTCCGCATCTTGCTCCATGAGAAAGTGTTGCTGCTCTCCAGAGGGACTTCTTTAAATATTTTTTTAAAAGAGGAAATGTCTCCTGAATAAAATCTGACGCCGTTTAGAGCACAAGCCTTATCCTGCCATCACTATGCACAATAATCAACACTGATATTTTTAGCAAGGTCTACATTTTTTATTTCCTACTAGAAAATATGCAGTATTTCACATGGCTATATGCATAAAAGTTACATATAATAGTGATTATATATATAATAATGAATAAAATTATATATAATTGTGAAACCATGTTCATTTGAAGAAAAGTTTGTACAGAGGAGAAATTGAGGGAAATTTTCAGGGAGTCCAATACCTAAATTGATCATTGTAGCTCCCTTCCAACTGAAAATGTTCTATTCTGCTTAGTCACAAATCACCAAATTTGAATTTCACCTGGAGATGGTCTCAGTTTAATTGAATCTTTGGTTACATGAAAGCAAACAGGTTCATTTTCAAAGACGTCTGGAGTATTTTGGGAGCCTTCTGGCTCTTTTCTGAGAGTGAAAGGAAGGGCAAATCCTGAGTTTCATTAACTTTCAGCTATGCTTAAATCCCCAATTGCGGGGACTTAGGTGCTCAGAAATTTTATTGGTTACTTCATTAATCAAATATGCTCCTGAGCCAGGAGCATGTAGCACACTGACAACTAAATGATTTGCATCTGAAGATACAACACTGAGGTCCTTCAACAGAGGACCTATCATGAACAAATAGCACAAATAACACGTCTTTAAGACAGCAAAAGCTTTCTTGACAGCTGTGTGGGAAATGAAGACAACCCTCTAACCAGGATGTATTTGAGAGTTCCCTGATGCCTAGTTTCGATCATTGCCATATGTCTAGAGAGTGAGCAGGTACAGCAAACCAGCACCCTTTGACATGAGACCTCAACGTTGCTCATGCAGACATGCATAGATAAGCCCCTGCGATTTCAAGCAGCATCAGCTCCTTTCTGGCCGCTCTGTTCAATTCAACTCCTGGATAATCTCCTACCGGATCAGCTTCCAGCTCTTTGGCCATGGAGGTGTTGCTCTGCCTGCCTGCTCATCCTGGTCCCTCCTCACGTGAACAGAGTTTGGAATAAAAACAGTATTAGCAGTCCTCTGCCCAGGGTTTTTTGAAGGCGAAAATACCCTCTCGATCCATTTACAGTGGGGAAGAGGGAGAATATTCCTGTTCTCTTAAATAGGCTTGTAGGCAGATTTTTCAGCACAGTGTGGAAGTTCATTGCTATTAAACTGAACAGGTGAGAAGTCTTTCCAGCCCATGATAGCAGGGGTTTTTGGAAAAAAAAAAAAAAAAAAGAAAAAAAAAAGACTGACTTGCCAAGTTTTTAATGGGAAAACATCCATTCAGATGGGCAATTCGCTGTGCAAGCAGCAAGGCCCGCGGCGGGGTGTTGTGGGGAGAGGAGGGCAGAAGTAGAGGAGGAGGAGCTCTGCAGCAGAGCACTGTACCAGTCTACGATGGAAAAAGTGTCTCAAATTACACCCAACACAAGACCAAGAGTTGAACCCAAACCACCAGCATCCCCGCACCATTGCACATGAGATGCTCCATCCAACAGCATCCATGAGAGGATGCCAAAACCTGAAAACATCTCATATTTTCTTTGATTGTCCCAATATAGAAAAATGCTGGGAATTTTTAAATCCTCTAATTTTTCATGGGAGTGGAAAACCATCAACATCTTAGTGCTGTGAGCAACTCCAACAGCCTGGAGGAGGAAGATACAACCTGGAGAAGGGGAAACCATCTCCTGCTGTTTTGACCCATATTCAACCCTTGATGGAGCTCCAAGAACAGTATTTCCACCTATGGAGCATGCAAGGGTTAGGTTACTTCACATTTAATTCAAAAAGCCAAAGGATGCCTGTGCCACAACAGGGAAAGTCCAACACACAGGAGTCCAGTGCAATGCTGGTTTCAGGCTTTGCTATTCCCTGCACTTCTGGTGAGCGTCAGGGATGCGCTAGCAAGTACACTTGCCTGTGAGATGAAAAAAAAAAAAACCTCAGTTCAAGCTCCTTATTTAAAAAGTAACTCAATAATTATGTGTCACCAGGAATCCTGCCAAATCAGAAAAGGAAAAGCTGCAAGGAGGAAGATGAGGAACTCGAGAGGAAACCAGCCCTTGGGAACACGTACCCTGCAGTGGGAGATCGGCACCTTGTAGCAGCAGGAGCTGGAAGTGGTTTCATTATTTGGCCTCTGCTGCTGCACCAAGAAGGACAAACCCTGCGCTGAACAGCCACATCCATGGAGGAGAGAGCCAGGCTGTTGACATCTACCATGGATTTATGATTCTCTATGGACCAACACACAGTTTATACTGGTTGAGATCCACAGGTGCTGGATAGAGTCTCAAGCTTTGGTAGAGGCTCCTGCAATAAAAGCACTTAGACGAAAGCCAGAAACCTGCCACCTCCAGGCTGAAATGGTCCAATATTGGCATATTTTGCATCAGGGACAAAAAAAAAAATCTTTAACAAGATGCTATAGCTCAACCTGAGGATATGGCTCTAACTGAGGGAGCCTGAGGAGGTCAGATCACAGCATTACGGTTGCCTTTTTCCAATCTTGACGAGATAAATACCAACATAAAGAAAGGAAGAGCAGCAGCTAGTGTGCACCTTGCACAAAGCGGCTCTACTTCTCATTATTTCTGCAAGGGAGGAGCCTTTCTCCGGCTTAAGGAAAACAGAGTGAGATGACAGCTGTTCTGCAGCAGCCCTGCAACCCACAGTGGGTCCGAAGCAGCAGTGCATCACAGCAGAAATCACAGCAGGGACCACATCAGCTCGCGGTGAAAGACCACAGATAAGATAAAAAGTCAACTTTCAGCATCAAATGGAACAAAGAAACCCAAAAACAAACAAGCTGCAATCCTTGTGAGACTGAAACCCCCAGAGGTTGTAGCTGGGTGATGCTCATGCACACCATGTCTGCAAGGGCACCAGGCACTTGTATGGACAGGGAGCAGCCAAGAGGCCGTAAAATCCACACTGGGGCTTCAGTTGAGCTCTGACAACTCAGAGCAGAAGACAACCACCACTCTTATTTAAGCATGCACTGGGGAGACACCCAGGTAGGGGGGATTAACCCTTTCCCAGCTGCCTGCACAGCATTGAAGGAGGTAGGCAGGAGGGCAGCAGCACCTGATGGCCCCAAACAAGGAAAGGCTTACTGGGAATAAAGTCCTGGGTCATCTCACAAATGCAGCAAAGAGGGAGAAAACAAGTGAGGACCGACTCTCACATGAGATAAAGAAGCGTTATTAGGTATAAGCCCTGCTAAACCAGATCATTAACTCAAAATGCTTATTCAAAAGCAACCATCTCCCAAATAAACTACTTAATGGGCTTCAATTAAAAAAACAAAAAAAACAAAAAATCCCAAAAAAACACGTGCTTGAGATAGAAACTGCTGATTTTGATCTTATGACTTTGGATTCAACATGCAGACCAGACAGAAAAAGCATTTCAGCAATACCTCATTGCCTGCATTGACCTGCAGCCGGGGCACATGCAACAGCCCATGGACCTTCGGCAACTGCACACGCAGGACTTCTGCCATGTTAACACCCCAGGGAAAACCATCCAAAACTGTCTCCCCACCAAACTGTCACTACTCTGCCCCTAACTACATCTGCACAAAGAGGTTGATGCAAAACTGCATGATCTCTTGGGAAATGCACACTCTGCACAAGTCCAGCAGTCACAGCTGCATGCTCAGTGACAAGGTGAAATATGGTTGGCGTGCAAATCACTCCAAAAAGGATGCTTTTGCCATGGCATAAAACATCAGAGATGTCTTTCTTCTGAAAGAGTTGTATGAAGTTCAGTCTAGAAGTCTTCAGCCTGGGGAAGAGGTGGCTTTGCCATCTACAAAATGGCAAGTGGCATGAAATGGAGGAGATCTTCCACTGTCTCTTCCAACGCAAGGACTAGGAGTGATCAACTGAAGTTAAGGAGATGTTTCCTCACTTCACCCAAAAGGTCACAGGACCTATGAAACCCCTTGTCTGAAGACACAGTGGATGTAAAGGCTTTATACATCAATTTGAAGGGAAACTGGACCTGTGCTTTGAAGATGAATGTATCGAAGGTTGCTAAATAGATAAACCACTTCATGCTCAGGAAGTCCTGGCCATCAACTGTTTTTGGTTACATGTCAGTCTTATTTGTGCATACCCTGTTCTTACTCATGCCTGAACAGTCACCTCCAGCCACAGAGGCAGAGCACCCATCTCAGTAAGTTGAAACTCAAAATGGTTGTATGGCTACACAGATGTACACTCAAAACTGTTATTTTAAGACTTTACAGCAAGATGCTGAGCTAAAAAAAAAATAATAATGAATACCCATCAAACAAAACCAACCATCCAAAGCAAGTAGTGGGAAATGGGCTATTCAATTCCTGTACTTCAAGCTTTCCTTCAAATATTGTTATGTGGACATTCACCATCCTTTATCTCCCTTCCACCTTCTTGTCCACACATCTCACCTTGCCCTCTCCTCTTGCCTTCCCACTCTCCCTGCAGCTAAACCAAGCTTGCTTTTGTCTGAAGGACTTCAACTTTTTGGAAAAGTCGGAAGGCATTAATCAAATGCGCTATTACACAACTATTTCCATCATTGAGTTGCATCTGGTCCCTAAGGTCTTTTAATTCTTCGTTAAGAAAGTGCTCCATGTGGAAAGGGGCGAGAAGGGAATCGGAGAGCACTTCACAAGCTTTGCTGTACATGAAGACACATGATTTGAAATAAATCACTCCAGCCCGACAAACAGATGTGCAAATGAGCCAAACACCAATGGTTTTGTCAAAAGGAAGTGACAAGTAGCAGAGGGGCCATGTATGCCATGAGTCATCTCACCAGCAGTGTTACAGAGAGAAATCAACCAAAGCTGCAGGTATCAAAGCGAGAACAGAGCATCAAACTAAAAGCACAGGAGAAACAGCTGACTCGTTGACTACCATTTTGGGTCTGAAACCATGCGAGACCAAACCAGCTCCTACGCAACCGCTGCAGGAAGTGGGCTGGTTTATAGTAAGTTCAGTTATAGACACGCACCAGATCAACTGGGCACAGCCTTTCGTCCAAAAAAAAAAAGGTCATGAACTTTGTGCAAAAAATGCACTCTTCAAAAGGTAAACCCTTATCGAAGCAAGAGCACCAGGTTATGGCAACTAATCCCTCAAAACCACACCTTGAACATCCCAACACTAACAGGTAATTTGATTTTTGCTAGCTCATGCTGCCACATCTAGATGAAGGTGTGTTACTGGTACAGGGTCCCAAACTGCTCTCAGAAGACTGTCTTATGCCTAATAGATCCCAAACCAATTTCCTTTCCCAGCCATGTTGCTGTACACAGCCCCTCTTTGGCCAACCAGAGTGGCACCAGGGCACATCCACCTCCTTGCACCATATCTTCTCACCTCCTCAGCAAGACCCATCTGTGAGCATCAAGCAAAATAACCACCACAGGGAGCATGTATGCACAAAACTGCCTCCACCCATCCATCTCCTAGTGTTGCAAAGCACGTCAGATCCTTAACAAATGAGTCCTACCTGCCCCAGGGGAGCCTGAAATTATGCTCTTGCACTGCTCTGAACCAAAGTAATCAGAATTTCCTACTCCAAAGTTTTTTGTTTTCTTTTTTTTTTCTGTAGGGACAGGGAATAAGATGGATGAGGGTGAGTGGGAAGGGAAAAATCTCTGCAAAGTATGCAACCTGAGGAAGCAGCTGCAGCTAAGCTCACCATTACAAGTTGGGATCTTCATCAAAGACATAAATGCACAGGTCCTGGCTTCTTGCTGTGCTGCAATCTTGCTGTCATCCACAGGAACAGCAGAACAACCAGAGAGAAGCTGATCTTGTTGACAGTGGCTGGCATCCCCAATTTCAGTCCTTTGCAGCAAAGCAGGAAGGATCCACTTCTCCCTGCTTGGTTATCATAGCAACTAGGCACTAAGCATCTTCCTTCTTTGCTTCAACCTCCAGGGGAAGCAAGGCCATCCCCTAGAGTGCTGCAGCACAGATCCAACAAGAAAAGGACAAGTGGACTTCACCCTTGAGTGCCATCCCTTCACCTGCTTCAACGTGAGTTGCTTGGATGAGAAGCTGGCAATCAGCAAAAAGCCTCTGATGGGCAGAGACACCTCGGATGGACTCAAAGTAGGAGACTATTCACTGAACTTAAGACAAAAGCAGGAGTCAGAGGAACAGTTCCAAGCACCTTATCTCCCAGTCCCAAAGCTTGGTGCCTCCAGCACAAGGAAGAGAAGTGAAGGAGAAGCAGCAATGTTAGAGGCAAAATCCTCATGACAAAACCCATACAGAGTGTGCCATGCCCAGGAATAAGCCTTCATCAGGGGACTACAGAGCCACCTCAGGGGCCAAAGACCTACATCATTCCAGACGCATGCCAACTGCCAAGCAAGAACAGTGGATACTTCCCAAGGAACATGTTTGCACAAGGTAAATCAGCACAAAGGGATGCTCAGGGTTGACTTGGCAGATACTCCCAGAGTATCATTGCACTGCACTCAAACAACAACATTTAGAGCTTAAGCTCTCATTGAAGACTTGGGAAATGGCCATCATTCTGGGGTGCAGAGGAGCCTCCAGGACACGAAAAGATGTCAGAGCGCCACTGGTGAGAGGATGAAACTCTTGCAAGGAGCACATGGTTCAAAAGGAGGCCTTTGAAGAAGACATCAGAAGCCAAATGGTGAGATAAAAGCTAGTAGCGTGTCAAGAAATAACCAAGCAGCAAAATACTTTCTACTCAAGGAAAACAACCTGTATTGTACCAGGTGCCATCCCTCTATGCTCAACAGGAAGAGGTGAAGACATCATCCTGGAGACACCTTGCAAGAAGTAGATTTCCAGGCTCATAAAGCAGGGCACAGATACACAAGCTGTGAGCTTGAGTTCTTGTACAAAGCTTTTCCTCCCTTTCCACACCAAAGAGCTCAAGTTGAGAGCAAAGAGGGTGGACAACCCTGTGGGGTTAAAATAAACCAGACCTGGCAGAAGGACCTCCTTCTTCTCTGCTTTTTATTATTACCCTGTATTTCTCAGTTCAGCGGTTCCCATTTGCTTCCAGCCCTTTCCTCTTCCAATGAGGCTGCAGTTTACCCCAGATGCCATCAGGCCCTCGTCTCAGCTGCAAGTTGGTTTGGCTCAGTAGCCCACCCGTAATCAGCTCTGAGCAATACAGAACCTTCAGACGGCCAAAAATCATGAGCTTTATACTTTACTGTATATCTGGAGTTTAAGAAGCCTCATGAAAAAGCCATGTCCTTCCCAAGTGCTAATATTCAGAGAAGGGAAATAACTCTCCTTTTCGCTTGCGAGTGGATATTATCAATCTACTTTCACTGCTCCATGATCTTTACATGAGCTCTTCACCATCCTCCCACGTGAATGCCAACATTTTCCTAAGCTGGTTGCAGTCCTACTTACAGTCTATAGCTGTCAGCCATTCTGTTTCCATAGTTTCAAACACCTTTAAAGCAAATGATCCCCAAGCCAACCTTTCAAATTCATCTCCCACCTAAACTCAGCCCTCCAGATGCCTCTCAGACACCGCTCATCAGCTGTTTTACACCATCTTTACAAAACCTCAGCAAATCTGTCTAAACAGGCACCATCACCCCTTTTCTCACAAGTTTCATGCCTCCACCCACAAGGTTTCTCTGTGCCATTACCTGCTTTACATCAAAGATTTTGCCTTCTTATCCTTGAAACTCAGTAATTTCCATTTAAAATGCTCATTCGTGCACTAATTTCCATTACAGAATCCTTCCCATTTTCTTCTGCCATTTTCCTTCTCCTGCACAAACACGGTGGAGGACGGGGCACATCCCTGGTACCTGTATCGAGCCCACTCAAATTTCCTAATCCAGCATTTCCCACCTGCTTTCAGCCCCTTCATCTTCCAAACCCCATGTAATCCCCGATGCTATCGCCCATTTGCCAAAGGCCCAAGTAGCCTGTTTTAAAGCACAAGCTTCAGCCTTTATCAACTTAAAACTCTTACACAAACAGGCCCTGAAGCAGGAAACAGATGTCTCCTGAAAGCAAAGTGCCACCTATTTTCACCATCAGGAGCGAGCTAGGAGACACAAGGTAAGTCATTAAGGACCAGAGTCCTCAAAAAATAAAACCCACTAAAACCTACTATGTTGCTGTAGTCAGTACAACCCATGCAGAAATATTTGCAGCCCAGCAGTTAATTAACAAGGGGTTTTATTGCACAGGTTGCTCATCACAAGTCAAGCAGATGTGCTCATCGTGCCTGTTAGGCTGAATAAACACATGCAGGTTCGTATGGCAGACCAGCAGCTCACCAAGGCAAATGCACTTCTGAACCCTGATATTTTTCAGAGCTATTATTTTAAGAAAAGCAACCTAAATCCTTTCCCCTTACTCTGCATTCAGACTAAAGCCTTGTATAAAAAAAAAAAAAAAAGAAAAGATCAAATAGAATCATTGAATCGTCTAGGTTGGAAGGGACCTTAAAGATCATCTAGTCCAACCATCAACCTAACTCTGACAAAAAAATAAATAAGAAATAAAAATCACTAAACCATATTCCTGAGGACCATGTCAGCCCGTCTTTTGAACACCTCCAGGGATGGTGCCTCAACCCCTTCCCTGGGCAGCCCATTCCAATGGCTGATAACCCTTTCTGTGAAGACATGTTTCCTAATATCCAATCTAAACCTCCCCTGGCGCAACTTGAGGCCACTTCCCCTTGTCCTGTCTCCTGTGACTTGGGAGAAGAGACCAACCCCCGGTTCTCTACACCCCCCTTCAGGTAGTTATAGAGCACGAGAAGGTCTCCCCTCAGCCTCCTCTTCTCCAGGGTGAACACCCCCAGCTCCCTCAGCCTCTCCTCAGGAGACTTGTGCTCCAGACCCCTCACCAGCTCCGTTGCCCTTCTCTGGACCCGCTCCAGCACCTCAATGTCTTTTTTGTGGGAAGGGGCCCAAAACTGGACCCAGCCCTCGAGGTGGGGCCTCACCAGTGCCCAGCACAGGGGGACCATCACCTCTCGGGCCCTACTCCCCACGCTGTTCCTGACACAGGCCAGGATGCTGGTGGCCTTCTTGGCCACCTGGGCACACTGCTGGCTCCTGTTCAGCCCACAGGCCACCAACACCCCCAGGGCCTTTTCTGCCAGGCAGCTCCAGCCACTCTGCCCCCAGCCTGGAGCGCTGCAGGGGCCCCGTTGGTGGGACCCAAGGGCAGGACCTGGCACTTGGCCTCCTTGAACCTCATCCCATTGGCCTCGGCCCATCCATCCAGCCTGTCCAGGTCCCTCTGCAAAGCCTCTCTGCCCTCCAGCAGGTCGACACTCCCACCCAACGTGGTGTTGCCTGTGAACTGACTGAGGGTGCACTCGATCCCCTCGGCCAGATCATTGATAAAGATGTTAAAGAGAACAGGTCCCAGTCCCCAGCCCTGGGGACACCACTCGTGACCAGCCGCCAGCTGGAGTTGACTCCATTCCCCACCACTCTCTGGGCCTGGTCTCCAGCCAGTTTTTAACCCAGTGGAGAGTATACCCACCTAAGAAATAAGATGGGTATAATCAAATAAGAAACAGACAGAAAAGAATTACCTGTCCTATATTGCAACAAAGACACCAGCAGCTAGAAAGTTTGAAGGCATGGAAGAAAAGCAGAAAATGAGAAGAAACACACAGAAAAATCATGAAACGCCATAAAAAAGCTCAACCAGAAAAAGTCTCAAAGCACAGGGAGCAAGAGATACCAAAAAGGCAAAAAAACAAGTATGGGTTTTTATTCTAGTAGACACATCAGTTAAAAATAAACAGCTTTTCTCATCTGCCTCGTATGAAAAAAGGCCCAGAACTACCAAGAAGGACAGGTGTGGAAAGAGAGGGGTTTGAGAAGATACCAAAGAATAAGGTTGAGGAGAAGCCAGAGAAGCCGAAGCAGCAAGCGATTCATATGACATTTTTGATAAGACGTCCTCCCAAAATCAAGGCAGCTCACTACGTGACCCACTCTCCATTTGTACCAATGCCCTCAAGATGTGGGGCTGGTTTTGCTGCCCCCCCCCTCCTGGGGGTCCGAATCCACCCACGCAGCTGGATCCCCCCCACAGGGGATCCCAACCACACGGCACCTTAGGGAATCCAGTTAGACTGATCTAGAAACACCATCATTAGCAGATGTCATCACTCACTTCACACCCAGAACACCAACCGACTGCAAAAAAAAAAAAAAAGTGTTTTAAAAGAGTCTGCTACCAACATAATTCCTCCTTAAAATTTATAACCCTAGATGCAGTTTTTTTCAAAAAAGATGCAATTAATTATTAACAATCGCACTGTGTCTGTCTAAAAAGAAACTCTCACAAACCAAGCTGCTGTTTGCTGCCGATGCCAGTGGTAGCTAAAGCTCACCAGGGCACCCGGGCTGGAGCTTTCAGCAGGAGAGGAGGTGAGAGGAGGACAGGGAAACACCACGGGCAGGGATGGAGCAGGCGGGAGCATCCCCCAGAGAAGCACCCAGCACCACCCCGGGAGGGCAATTGCCATGGCGCTCACCAGCACGCGCACACCAGCTGTAAAGAGAAAAAAACAATGTATGGGGTTTTTTTGCATAAGCAGCTTTTAGCTGCTAAGGACTGGAGCGTGGGACTTTTAGTCAACAGGAGAAGAGCGTAAGCCAAATACAATACTCTATCCACGTTTCAACAGCACTTCTCACCTCTCTTCAGACTAGAAACCCTCCAGAGATGTAGACCTATGTATTTATAGAAGCTACTCAACGTATTGAATGCAGTCCAGACTACTTTCCTTAAAGCTTCCCATCCACCTTTCTGTACCTTCCCCCTTTATTTTCATTTTCTGGATGAAAAACAAGCTTACTTAAAAAGAAAAAAAAGGAACATGTATTAACAGATTGGTTAGTACTTCCTGCTGTTTTATCCAGATGGTGTATAAGCCCTACACCGTGCCGTTCCCGAGGAAGGACCAGACACAGCTGGCAAGCACTCCATCCCCACAAAACACCAACACCACCTTCTACTTCTCTTGCCACTTGAGAGCAGAACGGGCTGCGCGGCACAAAACCTCTGCTTGCTAGACACATTTTTTGGAGCTGCTCAGCCAGATGTGACCCAGGGCCCGTGTTAACACCAGCGGGAAGGAAGGAGGAAGGAGTTAAAGTCCCCCAACGCCACATCTCCAGGATGCACGGGGCACAGGAGAGCACCCTGGACGCACAGAGGCTGCACACTGAGCTCTCAGTCTCTTTCCCAGAGGCTCAAAGGGTAACCCTGACACAAAAGGAGAACAATGGTACGTTTTAAGTAAAGAGCCAGTTTAAAGACCAGTTTGAAAACAGACGAGGAACAAGAAAGAAACCCCAAACTACATACTCAATGTATGTGTTGAGCATGGGGAAAAACAGATCCCTGCCCATTTAAAGCCACTTTAGGGAAAGACTTCTCAGGTTTGACTCACATTTTGCTGGAGACGCACTGGTTGACATTAAAAAGAAGGTAATGCACATTTTGGACAGTTCTCTTACTTGGAGACTAATAATGGTTTAGTTCCCCAGGAAAGCTGGGATGCGTCCCACCGCGACAGCACCACAGCACAGGGTCTGATCTCCCTGCACAGCCTGCACCTCCAGTGCCTACACTCCTTCAAAGCATCTGAACATAGAAGGGTTTTAAGCTGCAGTTCCCTTAAAAATCCCTTAATGCACAAGGAGCATCCTTTGCTCTAACGATCACGCTCAAAGTTTCATGGCTTACAAGCAAAATATTTTAGCTCACGTTTCCATACTCAAAATACTTCAATAAAACACCCACACAGTGACAAGAATGAGACTTTAATCAGTTTTAAGTGGAGTTTTAACACTAAGAGATAAAGGGTTGTTAAACACAATAACAAACGGACATCTGATTTGTATGAGGCATTATCCTGTACATGTCATACTTGGTTTTTGTGTATTCTCAGTGCATAGCATTACACACAGAGCCACTGTTGCACAGCACAATAGTATTTGAAGAGGCTGAATCAGAGTAAGGCTGCTTAACAGACTGATTTTTTTTTTTCTTTTAGTATCTATATATATATATGCGCTATATGAAAACAGACTGAAAATTTGAACTGGCAGAGAAAGGCAGCTCTGCCAAACACTGCAGTTGGAGCCCCTTTTAGTGCACAGTTCCACCCCATCCATCTGCATGCATGACACTTTCTAACAGTATTTAAAAGGTAAACGAGGCACTTTGTGGCAACCACAGGCATCGTTAACATATTGCACACATTTGCTGTGACTAAACATGGAACTTGCACACTAGCATCCTTTTTTTTTTTTCCTCTTTTATTTTTTGAAAACTGAAACATTTGATGCTGCATGTAAACTCCACTTCAGTTTACAATGTGTGCCACAGGAATGAATCCGGATGCTCTTTATACAACTGCCCTTTAATAGCTGTGGCAAATATTTTGAGTGGGGCTACCAATGACTAGGGGATGGCTTCAGGGCCGAACAGTAAGCTCTTACCAAAGTGATGCCTTCAAGTAGTTTCAGACATGTAAGCTCTTGCACATCCAAAAAGGTTTAAGCATACAGTCCAGAAACTCAAGGAAAGATTACCTACAGAATGCAATTCAAGCTAATTATGAATACTGTCATAAATAAAGTTTTAATAAGGACTCAAAAACCTTTCAGTCATAGTAATTCTTGTCAACTTCTATGGGGGTGGTAACTGAAATAAAGTATAGGAGAGTATGTATAATATATATTTATATATATAATATATATATAATGCCATTTTTCCATTTCCAATGACTACACCATAAAATGTAAGCAAGGCTTCTCAAAGACATCGAAACAAAAAAAAAAATAATCAAAACCCTCATTCCAACCTTCACATTCCAAAGGAAAAATAACAGTGCAAAAGCCCATTGCCTCATGATTTCCAATCCAGCCCTCAGCGTTACATACCGGAACCACACCAATCCAATTTTTATTGTTCAAAGTGGGACACGAAGTAGTGTCAATATCCAAATACTTTTAAAGCATGAACATTTTTGTTTATTAGCCAACACAACTTTCAACTGTTAAAAAACAGACAAGGTGAAACACGATTCGAAGGGAAAGAGTTAAACATCACGTCCCAAGGTAACCACCTCCTGCTCGTCAATAACAGTGGGAATAATGAGCACTGGAACCAGCAATCTTGATCCATTAAGCTATTAAAGTCTAATTAAACCTAGAAGTCAGAAAATATTTATCAGCTTTGTTAGAAGTTAGAATCATGAATCTGATGAGTAAAATTGACCAAGAGATACTTTAAAAAAAAAAAAAAAAAAAAAAAAAAAGCACTTTATACCTTTGTTTACCAACAGTAATTACTGGAAGTCCTGCCTTGTCTCATTCAAATTCTTACCATTAATGCTGTTGTACAGGGCCCTTACAGATTCCATACACAGGTGTTATCTAGGCAAGAACACAGCTACTGAACTTCAATGTCAGCACCAATAAGTTAATTAAAAGCAGGGGAGGGTGTATTACATCCTGAAAAAAAAGCATCAATTTGAGGACAGCTATTCATGGTGTACTTCCGAGAGAATTTTGTCAGCTACTTCACATTTGTATGCAATAGCAGTTGTACTCTTAAGTCATCTGCAGTCTGGGCATGTCAATTATATACCAAAAGTGAATCTCAAGCCCTACTCCTGGCTATATCCCTACAAACAAATAATACAACACTGCCAGTTTAGAAATCTGTTGGGTGGTTTGCTGCTTTTCATTTGTTTGTTTTAATAGCAAACAATGTATTTGGAACAAGCTCTGATTTTAAAAGTACACATCTTCATATACACACAGTGTTGAGGACTTAGTGCCACACTGGTTTCCTCTATATCATAGAATGGTTTGGGTTGAAGGGACCTTAGAGATCATCTAGTTCCTGCCATGGCAGGGACACCTCCCACCAGCCCAGGTTGCTCCAAGCCCCCTCCAACCTGCCCTTGAACCCCTCCAGGGATGGGGCAGCCACAGCTTCTCTGGGCAACCTGGGCCAGGCTCTCACCACCCTCAGAGGGAAAAACGTCTTCCCGAGGTTTGATCTAGATCCACCCTTTTCCAGTTTGAAGCCACTACCCCTTGTCCTATCGCTAAAGGCCTTTGTAAAAAGGCTCCCTTAAGGTACTGGAAGGGGTTCTAAGGAGCCTTCTCTTTTCCAGATTGAACAACCCCAACTCTCAGACTGTCTTCCTAAGAGAGGTGCTCCAGCTCTCCGATCATCATCATGTGTAATGTCTGTTTTTAAACATTGTAGGTACTGAGTATTCAAGTAAAATTCCCTAACAGTTAGTGACAATTTTTTTTTTAAAGTGTGCAAAACTGCAAAACTCACTGTAATAGAATGTGTAAGGTTCAAAGGGGTGGAACGGCTGACAGAGGTTTGATTGAATAAATGCATCATAAATCTTCAAAACAAACACTAACCTGGAGCATCTCCAATTGAAATTTCCTGTGCACCATTACAAAGTATTTTTATATTAATGAGAAAAAAAAAAAAGCTTGCAAGGCAGCACATGAAGTATTCACAGCAGGAATATGATTGAAAAACTAATAATATAAATGTAAGATGGTGACTGATGTATGCACTAATAACATCTGGCTTTTATCACTGGCCTTGATTACACAGGAGATGGAGCAGCCATTACAATTCAGAAAAAGACAGAAATTGTCAAATTTTGTAACAATTTGTTTCAAGCCCATATTTTAGTTGATAGCCTCCACATTTGTATGGTTAAGTCATTGTTGCTGTGTTTCCTTTCTGTGACCCCAATAATTTTTCTCCCTTCATTTGTGGGTCTTTAGGATGTTGTGAAGGTTCATTCCTGTACCCCTATACAGAATCACTCCCTCTAGCTGCCTTTTCTAGCACCATTACACTTAAAAAAATAAAATGCACAAACAACAAGCAGAGACAGCGGCGACTCTTCAATTGTCCAGGATGAATTACGGTAGCATGCCAAAGAAAGGTGCGTGTAAAGAGCCGGATATGGTACACAGGCCAAGCTCCAGCGGACTATATTCCTTTCTGAGCATTACTTTTCATCCCCCATCCAAAATACATGCATTAGAATGTAGTAAAACCTTCTAGAAACATTTCTTAGCCAACTGCAGACTTTTCTGTTGCCACACAAGTGCAAAAAAAGGGGCAGGATGTGAACCTGTATATTTTCGAAACTTTGTTTGGTGACAGAACACAAAAGGAAAAAATCCTACGTATACACATTAGGTCTGTCTCCACTTTTATAAAACTGGAATAAAATGGGAAAGTGCCATGTTTATAGTTCCTAATTGAAGTTTTAATGTCCTTTTGACACAAAAAGGTATATACATATCAGAGCTACGTAACCTTTTTTTTTTTCCTCCAACTGGACAAGTGTCAAACCCTGTAGATTTATAGGGTAAAACAAGATTGGTCAGGAAAGAATTGTTCTCCTATAACTGGTAATCTGACACTATGTCCTTTTGCCATTTAAAAAGGTCCTTTTTCAGTTTATTCAAGTTTGTCACTCTTCGTGGTTGGTTTTTTTTCTGTGTGTTTTTTTTTATCTCCGATAAAAAAAAAATATTCAGACTTTTGTAATCTGTGTATGCTGATCTTCATCAAAAGGTTCATTCTCTGGATCAGAGTCAGTGGTGTCAGAGTATCTATAATGATCAGGTTCATTGTCACTAACATCTGGTGTTACAGAAGTTGAACTGCTAGCCTCTGGATTTGATGGCTCTTCTACTGTTTTTGTGAAAAATAGCTTCACCTGGGAAAGGAAAAAACAACATTTTAAAAGGGAACCTGGACTTCAACCCAAGACAGGCAACAATGCAATTTTTAACAGTGTGGCGCCTTTTGCTTACAGTGAATCATGCAAGTGCTCCTCTCTCTACTTGGGAAAGAGGGAAATAACGAAGAAGCTCTTCTGCAGTTAGCCAGCCTCTCCCTACCACCCCTGACAAAATACTGAACTGACAAAGCAGCAGTTTGCCAAGCCCAGCTGAAGGAGTTCTGCAAATTTCCACCAGCTCCAGGGGTACTCCTGAGCACCAGCAGCGGCCACCCCACTGCAGCAGCCCGTGCCACACCGAGCTTGGGGACCACCCTGGCTTTAGACATCTGCCAGCACAAAAAAGAGGTTGTAATAAGAGTGCACAGGAATCAACAAAATGCTCTGTAACTGGTGACACGTGTGTGTGTGTTTTAAAAGTCTGATCCAAGCAACATTTCAAGAAGCAACTATGGCCATTACCCTCAAACAAGTGCTGGGGTCTAATTGATCTTTAGAAAATAAGTTAGAAAACACTAAAAATGTTTTCGTTTTTTAAAAATGGTGCTGGCAATGGCTCATATTCCTCAAAGCTGAACTCACAGGTATTCCTGTGAGGCAGGCACCTCTGCAAATCAACTGAGGAATTACTGTGTAGAGCCCAGGGCTCATGGCAATGCAGCTGGCACAGGAAAGATGCTACATGGCTCTCTGGCTCTCCTACTACTCATCTCTAATGGCTCTGACCAACACCTGAAACAACCCAAAGCTTTTACTCACAGTCTCTAAACATTTATCGACTTCCCAAAAAGCAAATAAATGTAGCAAACCTTCTAGCTTTTTAAGTGGTGGCAATACTAATACATGAATGAAACTTCTACAGGCAGCAGTTTCAAATGGTTCCTCCATAAGGCAAGACAGACAAACCAGATAACGTCATGCAGCTTTTCAGCTTTGTTTACACATAATATATACTGACCTTGAAGTTTGGAGAGAAATATCTGTTGGCTTTGTCTTTATTTGCTTTGTCTAGATCATTTTTTGTTAATGTAAGGATTAAATATTCCTTATCATTATCTGAGCGCTCTGTACTGAAAATACCATCAAGTTCCTGATCTGCAACTAGACTTCCATTTTCTACTTTGTCTGAATTTTCATCCAGTCCTATGAAGAATGTATTTACCCAAAAGTGAAACATTTTGTCCTGGGGGAGGAAGAACACAAAGAACAAGCTTGCTTTAATATTCAGCTAGTAGCACATAAATTAGACTAACATAATCATCTGGTCAAAAACAAATCAGTAATATCAAACAAAACTTGTGTGGACAACAACACATCATTGGTTACGTTGCAAGCAAAGACATTTTCACCAACTGTCCTACACAATACACAAAACTGTACTATACAAACTCAGTTTTAACCAATTAAGCTTTCAGAAGTCACTCCTTATCAAAAGCTTAGTATTAAAACAATCATACCTACCAAAAAAGCAGATGACAATAAATTAAACAAGCATTAAACTTTTATTTACAAGGTATACAGAGATATTTTTTTTTACTCTTATTTCGCCAAGCAGTAGCGAAACTTAATAGATAGCCTGTGTGACCCAGCTTAGGTGAGTAATATCTATCAACAGAGGACATCCTCCCCCACAGCTTCCCGCACAACAGAACACTTTACTTCAATACAGAAATAGCTGTAATTGAGCAAAAAACACCCTACAAATACAGGACTATCATAGTGGATTCGTTACTGCTTTATAGAGATGGTTTCTACCAGTCAGATGCTTGCTGACTAGTACTAAGATAAAGTCAGACTGAAGGTCTCAACTGTCCCTCTACACAACAGAAAGTTTCTACTGAAAAGATAAGGCATTGACAGTTTAAGTATATTCAACTTAAGCAGAACTTGACAGATGATGATCCAACAGCCAGAAAGGTACAAGCTAGATTATTCACTACAACAGGTATACCTGCATGAAGAGCCAAAATGTAAGTCTATCGGTGATTTTTAAAAGTCACTGGAGAACTAGCTGATACCAGCCAGTGTATTACACACTGATCACTAGGACTACTAACAAGGCTGTTCTGAGTGTCTGTCTCCATGTGTGCCACTGAACAAGCAGCAATGCTTTGCTCTTGGCTAGACAATCTCTGAAGATGGTATGCCCATGAACTTCACCTTTAAACTCTCAGCTAAATACCTCCCTGGGGTGCAATGAATGCTACTGTTTTAGCCTCCATCACTTGCCATACTTTTGTTAGCCAGGAGATGCTGTTTCCAAGATCACCTAGGCTGGTCCTGACTAGCACATTAAGCACCTCTCCATCTAAAACCCTGAACTACATTTACTTCCTCTTTACAAATGACACTTTCTATGTTACTCTTCATTGAGTTTTCAGGCAAAAGATCCAAAATGCAAATGGTCTTCCAACAACAGTCAGTATTTCTGTTAAAGCTGCAGGGGTGACAAAGCTAGCACATACAAGAATCTAACATTCCTTGGTATTATAAAGGACCAGAACATGAACTGACTCCTGAGCTAATTTACATATTGTGTTCACCAGAGAGATCTAATTCCAATTTCTAATTGGAAAACCTACGTTCTGCCCCATCTTCCTAGCTATTCACTTAGGCTGGTAAGCAGGGATGGAAACAGAGGTGGAACAGAAGTGGTTCCAGTGCGTATCATACGAGCATGCCTCCCTGCTGAAAGCAATCTGGCACCAGCAAAATATCAAGAAGGGGGCAGGGAAGAGCTGGACTACTGCTTAACTTATATTCTTCTTCCTCAAAATTTAATAAAAACATGTAAGCACACAAATACTGGGAAATCAGAAGCATCTGATGAAACAGCTTCTACCTCCCTTCTCTACCACAGCTCAGTCGAGCCATTGTCAGTATTTCAGGTACAGCGTACAAGCATGCTTCCAGCTTGTGTCCACTGCCATAAGCACCTACGAGACCCCCAGTCTGTAAGGAAGTGCAACAGCAAAGACAAAAGTTAAATAATTCAGTCAGAAGCACTTCTGGTAGTTAAGGAGTTATTCACTTCAACGCGTGCCTCTCCAGTACCTTTGGAAATCAAGTTGATCTACCAGACTAACATGCTGTAATTATAGTTATCTTGGGAGACTAACAGAAGTTTGCCACTGCCAACAAGTCCTTTCACACCATCACATCTATGAAGAAGCCTTGTTAGAGCCCATCCAAACAAGGCAGCAGTCAGTAGCTTCTTCCCAGGCCCAACCTGCTCATACACTAAGAATCTTCTTATTCTTCACTAACACTACTTCAGAAACAGTCTTCAAAATGCCTGTCCCAGCATCTGGAAGTAGAGGACGAACATCCCGGTCAAGAGGGTTTATTCTTCTGTAATGCTCCAACAAGTCATCAGCCTGCCTGCTGATGTCTTATGAAGAGGGCGATAGTAGGCAGTAGTAGGCCTTTCCCATGAGGACATCTTCAGGGTAACCTGGTCCAGGCTCCTCCTATTCCCAGATGACGAGTCCCTCAAGATATGTAGTTCTCCAAGGAGATGAGATGGCTACTCCTGCTCGAACCAGAACACCCGTTCAAGTCAAAAGAGCCACAGCCAATGGTACCGGCTTTCAAACTACAGAAGAGGTGGGATTTTGGAATCCCTCCTGCAATAAACAGTGGGTAAAGGCAAACCCGAGCTGATGATCCAGCACCCAACGGCTCTGTAAGCAGGTGGATATACCACCTGCAGTTTCACCAGTGGTGAAGAGGCCATCGATCCAGTGAGGATTCAGAAAAGAAAGTGCATTTCCACACCATGATCATAATTAAGAGAGATCCCATCTCTTGTAGTTGGGGTGATGATGCTACTTCATCATTCTTCAGGACCACGATGCAGAAGCAGCAATGCACTTTGGTGCTGGTCCTCAGTGCCACCCATGACACCTTCAGAGAGGTCAACAGAGGAGAGGGACAAAGCTGATGAACATGCCGCAACAGATGGATGGGAAATGACTTAAACCAATAGTGCTGAAGCAGCTCTGGAGGAAAGCAGTACCAATGCATACAAGACCACTGGATGTAAACCAGTGCCAGCAGAAGCAGAAGGCATGGTGTCATCATGCCTCACTTTAAACTTCATCAGGTGGAGAAACAGGAAGGATTTCCTTGGCACTGGGCCTGCCTGAACAAGCAACTGCAGGGACTCAGCTTTACTGATAGAGTCTGGAGAAGTCAAAACAGGTAACAAACTTCTCACTAGACACCTTTCAATCTGTTTTCCATGGGATAAATTTGCAGAGGTCTTCAGGGACTCAAACTAAACAATACAACTTGGCTAAGCTGGCCATTTATCCTTTTATCTCCCTCCAGCTTTTTAAAGCACCACATTATTTTCCTTCCTTTCCCACTACACTAACTTAATTAGCTTAATAAACTAAGTTCATGGGTACTGGAACATGGCAGTGTCACTGAAATTGAGAGAAGATTTGGTCAAGTTGTTTGGAATCAGCTCTTAAGGCTGATAACTGAGTCATTGCTATCACTGGAAAAACAAACTCATTATTTAAAGTGAGGATTCAGGCAGCTTCTGCTAAAGCATCAGGCTCCAAGATATTTTATGGGAGACAACAAAAAAAGTTGATGTAATATAGGCTAAAGATAGGAATTTTTAAAATTAAGGCATGAACTGAACTTGGACTTTATATAGCAAATCAGAATACCAGATAAGTACTCACAGGAACATAATTTAATGACTAGGCTTCTGAAAATGAATATTAGCTAGAGGCTTTTGAATGTGTTTTGCTTCACTTCCAGTTACATCATAGGCATCTGCCTTAAAAAAAAATTAAATTAAAAAATCGCAATGTATTTCTTCCCCTAACCAAACCTGTATCATAAAATCTACAGTGCAGTATCTGACAGAAACTGATTTAATCACACTATTTTGAAATACAATACTTATCTCTACCTTGTGTACTTTTTCAGTTCTCAGACTGTCAGAAAAATATACCTCGCTATAGAGCTGGTATCTGCATCTAACTCCAGACTGAGATCCAAATCCAAGACCATTTAAGCCATCAGCTGGGAGTTCCCATATCCTCCCAGAGTTTAATTTCACAGACATCTACAGGCACTTATAATCACTTTGCAGAACCAGCAAAGGGTTTTGGAGATGCTATCCAGCAATCAGAAGATGGAGATCATGTTTCAGCCTTTTCCATGCTGGCCTCACAGTCTTCCTGTAGTCATGGCTCGTGGAACTTCTTGCACCATTTTCAAAAGAAAAGTTAAAGTCTTCTGACATTTTCAGAGCTCATTCTTCAGTGCTTGCTTAACAGCAGTCACCCATCCTCTTGAACTGTGTAGCAGAACTTCTCATCTATACGGACTCAAGAGTTGAAGTGGAATACCCAACAGCACAAACAATGCCATCAGTCCTGCCTACACTAGAGTCTGGGCATAAAACAGCAGAGACTCTTAAAAAAGACAAACCCACGCCAACGTCTCCTCCTCATCTGTACTGGGAGGACTCCTGAAAAAGGTCCCCTTTACCCCCAGGCTCTTCGGGCAGGAAGACTACGAGATCTTCTGTGTTATTTTAAAACAGACTCTCATTGAACCAAGTGATACAAGGATACTCTAACATACTTTAAGATTATCACGTCCACATCAATAACTGGTAGAAAAAGATACAAGGAAGCAAACTTAGAGAGACAGTCTGAGATGGAAGAAAGCCAAGCTACAAGTAAGAAAAAAAAAATGCTCAAAAAAATCCCCAGAATTACTAACTTCTATCCGTCAGAAATTCATACCTAATAACTGTACTTGAACAACCCATTTTGTTCTCAATGAGAGTGCATTTCATTCTCGGAAGGAAGTAGCTACATCATACTGAAAAAATGGTCCAAGAATAAACAACTTTATTAGACCAGAAAAGACTGTAAGTTGTGGACTTACTAACTGATGCCAGGTGGCTCAGATTAAGGAAGAGCTGAAACAGGGTAACTTTTTCAAAGCAGTCACCCTCTTCACAACATCTTCTCACCAGCACCAATAATCCTTTGGCTCAGGTCAGCTCTTGATAGCCACTGAATTTGCTTAATTTTGCCATTAAAAAAAACCCACAAGACACTCGACTGCTTTAAATTTCACACTGACACTGCAATGCTAGGTGCTTACAGCCACTTGATCCTTCAAGTTTGTTTTGTTTCATGCATAATAATTTTACTCAAGAGGAGCTTGATCAAAGTTCAGGAAGACCCTCCACACTAGAGAGCTCTGCAGATAACGTTACTGTTCTTCAGAGGATTAAAAAATTTGGAAGCAAGTACAGGTGAGCAAATCTGGAACACTTAGGCCAGGATCAGCGGGATCAAACAACAAACCAGACCCAGCAGGAGGACACACAGACATCTCCTTTATCTCCACAAATGAGATGTAGCCATGCTCCAGCCTGAGGCCCAGAAGGAATCGAGAACTACATTTTTAATTAATGTTACTAGGTTTTTTTATTCCGTTTCTTATGGAAACTTAAAATGCAGACTGGCACATACATATCGCCTTTATGTGTGTGCAAGAACACTTGTTTAGCAGCTACCTATAAGTCTGCTAAAAGAAAACCTTGGAAGAGGTGAACCAGAGACAGGCAACAGACCTGTAATTCCAGCTTTCATAAAAACACATGAATAAGCCAGAATCTCCAAAGTATAAGATCCTGTTACTCCTAATTACACTGTTCCTTATTAATTACGAGATCACTGTATAGAGGTGATCTTCTTCAAAATGTGACAAGTCTCTACAATGGAAGTCCCTCTCTTTCTGCGTTTTGAGTAAAAGCTGGGTAGAGTCAGCTTGTCTAGAAAAGGAACAGGCTCAGATGTAAAACATTTGTACAGAGAAACGTGTTCAACTTTGTGCCAAGGTAGGGTTTTCTGCTACCAATATTCACCTTTGCTCTACTACCATCTCAGTCACCTTACGTAACAAGTTGTCAAAAGGACCATGTGGAAGGATCTCCTCTAGTGCCAAAGCAAATGTCAGAGATGGATTACTTCACTAATTCTCAACATGAAGACCTCAGCAGCGGTTTCCTAAAACAGACTAACATGCTTACACCCGAGACGATCCACAGACCCAGTCCCAGATGCCCTCAATCCATGTCTCTATTTACATTAGAGCTATCAGAGGTAGTCTTACCAGAACCATATACCTAACTAACACCATATACCTAACCTTCTTTTGGCCTGTCTTATACTAGGTTGAGGGCAATTAGACACTAGATTCAACAGATCTTTGAGGCAGATTATCAAGGTGGTTTCTTTACAGAAGACTTCCATCGATTAGATTACTCACTACTACCCAAACAACTACAATACATATGCAGTGTAACCTCTGTACTTAAATCTCACCAGCTCTCAAAATATCCAGCTTTCATTTTGTGGTAGATTCTCTCCTTGGGGAAACTAGACATCGAAGAATTAAATACTGTGATTACACATCACCGAAGAATAACCAACATCCCAGCCCTGCATCCGGATTGGCTCGACAACATTTTCCAGAAAAATGAGAAAACCAACCTTTTTCAGCATCTTGTTCTGTTTGTGGAAAAATTCCACTTTGATATCACCGCATACCGGCAAAGGTTGAGGGAATTCAAAGTACATGTACTTGTCTTCACGTCTTGAGGGTCCTGAAGGGGACGTGAATATCTTTACCTTTAGCTGGTACACCACAAACTGAGGATCTGCATGGCAAAACAGAGCGTCATTTCATAAGGAATGCCTTACAGTGTCAAAAAGTACAATATTAGTATCAGAACCACAATCATGTGCTAGGATATTTTGAAAGTTAAATATCTATTAAAAGTTAATCACCATAGGGCATCAAACTTTACTAGACGTTACTGGAAACAACCTAACAGATTTCTGTCCTTGCTAGTAATACTTTCAAGCAACCACGGGGTCCCTAGAAAGGTGCCATTTCTCTTTAATATAGTAAGAAATGATTATAGGAAGCAACAGCTTCTTGACTTTTCCATGCATATTGCCTCTCATCTTGATATTGTATGGACGTAACTCTTTCATCTCTGCTTCAAACTGGGTGGTCATGCCAGCACAAATTGATTTCTACTCTTAAACAGAACTGTTGCACAAGCAAAAACAAAGGCAAAATTAATTAATTAATTTTAACATTAGTATGCAAGACAACCAGCAATGACAGATCATACAGACACAGACCATAAGTCTGTTCTGTAGATCACCATTACCAAAAAAGTGCTAGCCTCCATGTAACTCTCCAAATTCAATCTGCAGGGGTAACAGCTGAAATTATGAGGCTTTTTTGGTGCAGCCTAAGCAGATTTTCTTTGGAAATTGTCAGACACCAGCATGAAAGCCAGAAATATTAAATGAAACTTATTCTAAGAAGTCTTTCTGCATTTGCTCCTGACTTCTGTTAGAATGGGATGCATACTGCTCTCTAGACAATACACACTGACCCATATCCTGCCACAGAGCGTGTAGTCACCCTGAAACCATCCCTGCAGAAGTCCCTACTGTGCATACAGACACTGTCTTGCTGAACAGGCTAGCTGTAAAACTGCTACTTATCTCCCTCAAATCCTCAGAACTGTGAAAGCCCATCATCCCTTCAGTTTACCCAAGAGGCACAACGCTGCATGGTCTGTAACTTTAAAACACAAGTAAGATAGCAAGGAAGTCAGATTTAAATTTCTCGTGTTAGTGAAAGTAGTACCATCGCAGCAGATAACACAACTAAAGAAATAACACAGACCATTGGTTTCACATTCTGAAAAAAAATCACTGAAAACTCCACAGAAATGTAAGATATTGCAGTAGACAAAGATGCTGAAGTTGATAGTTACTCTGTCATCTTCTTTCCTTTATCCCAACATCCTGCTGCAAAAATAGCACGCCACCAGCCCAGGACAGACAAACAAGTTAATGCTCATGTGACAAATACATACTTGTAGCTTGATTTTGCAAGTATAGCATAGTTTATCCAAAACAATAAAAGAGTGGTAATTGCAGAAATCTGTGACCTCCACACCTCTACCCTAGAGGCAGGGTTTTTTTGGCAGAGGCTCCTCCCTTCCTCCTCCTCCCTGTAACTACAGCTAGCTGGACAAGTTGCTTGATTGTTTCTTATGTGTTTCTTCAGGTACTGTCTTGCAACAATATTAATAGTGCTATTTTTATCAAATTCACAGGAAGCACTGGAATTAATTACACATTGCAGTAATCCCCATAGCAAAGCCATTAGAAAGATGTTTTCCACTAACAAAAAACGAACACACAACACTGAGCAGTTCCGGCCCTGCAATGTAGCCCATAGAAGGACAGAAGTGAATTCGTGTTTATACTTCAAAGTTTCAAGGAATCTACTCTTCCTAAATACTTCCCAATTTAAAACTGTAGTGAAACAACCCTATGAGTGTTTCACAGACCTAAACTTACTACACCTAGAAGGATGCTAGCAGATAGACCACACTAACCCAGCAGATTTTGGGATGCGAATTGTTTAAGTATGACTGCCTCATCTATTCAGATGGGCAGCTCTCCGGGTCAGGTAACAGAATGGTAACTGTCACAGAACCAAACCACGCTCAAAGGCCAATGTGTTTCCTCACAAGCCCTATGGAGGGTAACGGGGTGCTGGGTACTTACTGCAAGTTCCGCTGCTGAACATGGGAATTGTTTCAAACATCATCTTGTGAAAGAGCAGTGCCACTGGTCTGTAATCGAGGTGATTCTTTAACAGGTAGCTATAGTAGTACACGTAGCGTCTCTGACTTGGAATTGTCACTCCCTAAAGAGAGAGAAAACAAATGTCAAAAAATCATCAAGACCATTTATTATCATCACTACCAGAGCTCCTGCCCATTACCTCAGAATCTAACTAAAGGGAAATGAATCTTCAATGAGAAGGTAGCTAAAGAACCTGGAACAGACCACCGTGATTTATGCCAAGTATGCCTCTGCAGCAGCCATGCTGGGACCAGCACACAGGGCAAAGCATCTAGGCTGGCCGTACCTGGAAAGGAGGCAAATGCTGCAGGGCTTTCTACACTGCACAGAAACCCACCACGCACATTTTGCCACAGTCACTTGTGAGGACACTCTGCCATTTTCTCATTACGGACCATCCCAGACACCTCAAGGACTAGCAAAGACATAATCCACCTCCAAACCATTCCCAAAGACAGCCTCTGTAAGCATTTCCCTTTTCTCTAGACACACGTCCTCATCTCCTACTCCTGTATTTAAGAGGAAGCTGCTTGCACACATTATCTAAACCCAGGCAATTAATTATCACCCAGTCCTCAGCATGGAAAAAGCAGGACACTGGTTTTCCCATTACTTTAGTATGTATCTCCAACGATACCTGAAAAGAATGCAGACTTTTCCATATCTCAAAACATACACCTCAGACACCCTGAGGTCATGTAAAAGATGGCTTCACACTACTGGGTTTTTTGGGGGGAGGGACATTAAGCCAGAGGCATCTTGAACATACTCTAATTTTAAAGTACCAACAATACAGGAGTTAAATTTTGACAGCAGTTAAGTCAAAAGGTTCTGATTTTGTTTGCTAATATCACTGTACTCAAGACTGATGCTACCTTCCATCACAAAATACCCTTCTGAAATGCTTCCACAAAAACCAGAAGTGGAAAATTTCATTAATATAGGCCCAATAGTCCAAACTGTTAAATGAAGGACTTCTCAATTGAATTACTGATGTAAATACTTGCTCTGAGAACATATAACCAAAGAACATTTTTATTACTGTTTTTAAAATCAACTTAAACTTCAAGTAAGAGAATAGTTTAAAAGTTCTTCTAGCTAATATTTTCAAGCAAAAGGGATAAAAATGAAAAATAATTTGATTTCCTGGAAAACGCATTACATAGTTTATACAACAACCCATACTTCATACTTGCAACAGCATCAGTAAGTAAACTTTCATATTGAAACTAAATCTGAAATTGCAGTAAACTGGAGATAAACAAAAAGGCTTCGTATACAACTATGAGCATTTTGGTCACAAAACCTAGAACACAGTATTTCTATAAACCATTAGTTCTCACACCTGCTTCACCTTACAATAGTCATAAGCTAAGAGCAGCCACAGTACTTTCAATTTAGTAACAATCTACTCTACATACATGAAAATATTAACTTCCTGCCATTATTTTTTTAAAAAAGTTGATAATTATGTCTCCTTGCCACTTCACCTGTTAATAAAATACACAAAAGCCATGTCCCTACATCACTTGTACAATGACCTTGTTACCTAGCCTTCTACACTGACCACATTTTTGGTTCAGACCTCAGCTCAGTAGTTATCAGATCCACTTCTTCACAGAGCTTTAAGGTTTGCTTTCCTGAGATCTAAGCTTCACGGCTGAGAAAATCCCAGCCTCAGAGCAAAGCACCAGTAATTTGCTAATGCCACCAACCAGAAGGAAACCATGCAGGTAATGAAAATGCATCCTTCTCTGCTCGTAGCTTCTTCATGCCGTAAAGGATACGCCCCAAGGAGAAACCCCAGCACAACTTAGGACAACCAGGGCTGTGACCAGAACAAAGGGAACACAGTCACTTTTGCAGCTATATAAAGTGATAGTTGATCTCAAAGGAAAACCAGTTCTCATCCCGGAGGGCAGTTTCATCCCTCCAGCCAGAGATTTTAACTCCCTGGAGACATAGTCTTTACCCTGAGATGCGAAGAAAGAACCACACCAAGTGGAATAGAAAGTTCTCCATTTTCCAAAGGTCTGATTTCTAAGCAGAACACTTTCATAACAAGCTAATATTCTGAGAGGTGCAATCACCCCCCTGCTTACTTTTAGTCAAGAGGAATGAAAAACAGGGAAGCTGTTTAAGTATTTTCTCCTCAAGAAAGTTACATATCCCATATATCACCATCATAATTTTTCAAATGGATGTTAGTTAAGCTTCTCTATTCCCTATGCCAGAGTTTCACAGGCCACTGCTGAGCTATGTAGACATCACAAAAATTATCAGGTGCTGCTTCTGGTTCTCCTCTCAATGTTGCACGGGCTGTATTATGAAAAAAAAAAAAAAAACCAACAAAACATTTTTGGAAGTAATCATAGAATGGTTAGAGTTGGAAGGGACCTTAAAGATCATCCAGTTCCAACCCCCCTGCCATGGCAGGGACACCTCCCACCAGACCAGGTTGCTCCAAGCCCTGTCCAGCCTGGCCTTGAACCCCTCCAGGGATGGGGCAGCCACAACTTCCTGGGCAACTTGTTTCAGTGCCTCATCACCCTCATAGTCAAGAATTTCTTCATAATATCTAATCTAAATCTCCCATCTTTCAGTTTAAAACCGTTCCCCCTTGTCCTGTCACTACACTTCCTGACAAAGAGTCCCTCCCCAGCTCTCCTGTAGCTCCCTTCAGATATTAGAAGGCTGCTATAAGGTCTCCCTGGAGCCTTCTCTTCTCCAGGCTGAACAACCCCAGCTCCCTCAGCCTGTCTTCACAGCAGAGGTGCTCCATCCCCCTGATCATCCTTTTGGCCCTCCGCTGGCCCCGTTCCAACAGGTCCATGTCCTGTCTGTGCTGACGGCTCCAGAGCTGGGCACAGTGCTCCAGGTGGGGTCTCACGAGCGATTCACTTTAATAACATGCCCTATGACAGTACAGCTACAGCTGCAGCCTCAGACTAGGCTTACGGTGTCATGTTTAGCAGAGGTTGTCAACCGAGTACATGGAACAAACAGGCATCACAACCGACCAGCTCTGAGACATGGATATCTACCCTGCTCAAAGAGCCATTCTGAAACTTTCTTGCACAAAATAATTGGTTTCCATTTCCTGGAAATAGTCCCACTATTAGGAGCCATTCCTAAAAATACAACAGTACAATAGTCAAAGAATGCTCCTGATAGATCATCTCCAGCTCAAGCACTTGAATAGCTGTTCCCAGCTGCTATCTATCTGTTGAGCAGACTACGCTTCTTTCCAAGCCTAATCCTCACCATAAAACTCTTCAAGGCAGGACTAAATAAAGACCTTCTCCAGCTGTAGGAAGGTAGGCTGTCACTCTTTGGCATCACAGTAGTATTTCAGTGTCCATCTTAAGGAAGAAACCAGGTGATAAGCTAACCATTTCAAACAGTGGAAGCAGCAGCTTTCTTAGAAGGTTTTTTTGGGAGGTGTACTGCTTCTCCAGCTCTGAAAACAGGCTGGACAATTACATTTCTTCATCCAATTTCAGAAAACAGTTTGTCTTCCTTGGTTCAAAGAAAAAACAGAAGTCAGTCCTGTTCTACTACAGTGGTGGTGACTGATAGACAACCATTTAGTCAATACCTTCTGATCTTCATTATTCCCTTCTGAAAAAGTTCCCCCCACTATGATGAGTTAGAGAAGTCAAAAGAGGCATCTTACAGAGAAAAGAAAAAAAAACAAACCCTGAAGTTTTTTGGTCAGAGACAGACTTTGAGACTCAGTTCCCCGAGTCTTATTCCCTACTACCTTTCCCAGGACATCAGCAGCAGAATATCTAGCAGTCTCATCTACAGCCACCCTCACTTCATGTTGCAAAGGCCTCTGTGAAGCTTCTTCTCCCAGTAGACACTTGGGAAACACTTGCTACAGAAGGATTTGAGGTTGTTTTCTTGACCAATCAGTCACACTTCCTCTTGCACACTTCCTGCTGACATGGACTAAACTTTCTTGAGAATCACTTTGCCAGACACAGTAATTGCAACAGCGATTTTCACTATACTAATCTGAGCAGCTATATACAAAGTGGGCACCCTATGCTTGCTTTAAATGAAGAAAATTTGAAACCTCATTAAAGCCAGTTTTCCTTCATCATACATCTGTTGGTCCACAAAAAAACCCACAAAATTAAAAAAAGTGCATTCTCTTCACCCTACATGCGAACAGTTCTTCTGATGCCTCATTTACTTTGAGTCCAGGAAGTCAGTTATATAAAAATGTGGGGAAGCATCAAATCAGAGAGCAGAACCTGACATATAACACTGACATATGGGCCACAAGGGAAGAAAAAGCTCTCAGAACCTGCACTGGAATATCTACTTAAAAACCCTACTTTAGTAAATACATGAATCACATACTGCCCACTGTCTGTAGAAAGATAACCGTGCCCAAGCAAAGCTGGAAAAAATCACAATAAAAATCAACTCTTCCAGTAGAGACATCAAAACCAGAACAAAGTTGCTTGTTACAGATAATATTTACAGTGAAGCTAAACAAGGCTCTCACTATTCCTGTTTACTAAGTTCTTCATTACCTCAAACATGCCAGAGGTACCACCGGGGTGCTGATGAACACCTGACTTCACCCTCAGCACACGAAGATGCAGAAACACCGCCCTCGTTTTACAGCAGGGAAACTGAGGCACAACATGCTTCATCATGTATTTTTAAGTTTTTTAGTTTTGTAAGTTTTGATGATCCAGCTCCTATTAGCAGGAGTAATCTACACTGTTTATTCATCCCACAGCTCATTCCTCTTCAGTATCATGCAGTCCTACCAAAAGCCGTGAAGTTTTGATGGGAAAACTTGAAGCTGTCTCTGCTCTAGTATCACATCAAAACTATCTTCTCAGCAGTACACAGAATAACAGCTCCATGTACAAAGACAGCAAACTAAGAAGTTATTTGCTCCCTTCAATGAATTAACAGCCTTCAAACATGAGGTCTACACACTGTGAAATTAATACTTTATGCAAATATTGCAGGAACACAGAGAGCTCTACACTGGAGTACAGTGAAACTGGCTGCCAGGATGATCCCCCGGGCTGCTCCACCAACATACACAAGGAAATGATGGAAGATGAGCAGGAAAGGTTGCTGAAGTCACCCTGCAAGTCACATCTTATTATATTTGAAGAAGATTTAAAATAAGGAGGTTAAATTCCCAGTAATGAGGCACAACCATATGAGAAAGGTCCAACATACAGTTACTGCTAAGTGCATCTGTACCACTGACAAGGTCTTAACAGAATGCTCTTGTAGCCATGGACACAATTTCTCTGAAATATCTCTGAGATTCTCACCCCACCTCCCCATTTCTCCTCAGGAAAAGACAAGAAACTAAACAGCAGCAGCTCACAAAGCAGGCTGTGAGGCAGACAATATGTGGGCTTAACTACCGCTTCATTGAAAAGGGGAATCCAGCAACAGAATCTTCCAGTAGGGATATTCAACTTTAACACACACACACACTGTAATGACTACGCATTTCCAAACACCACCACAGAAGCTAAAAGAAACTGAGGAGATGAACTACTCACCCATTCATGCAAAACAAGCTAGAATAATCATCTTATTTGGGTTGAAAACACCAAAGAAGTTCACTCATCAACCACCCAACACACAGCAGAATGCTGTTTAAAAGGCTATTTAAAATAAACCAGCTTTTCTTGAACAGGAGATGGAAAGAACAGACTGTTTTAGTGTTGTGACTAATTGCTGCTGCTTAGGAAAGCTTTTTCATTTAGAACAACTGCACTGATCCAGGAGTGTTACAAGTAAATCAAACCAGGTATCACAACTGATGGTAAGTAATTCTTAAAGGGCAGAAGGCAAAAAATAGGGGCTATGAGAATGAAGAACTACCCACTGTAGGAGAGATCAGGTTTGAGACCATCTACAGAACCTGAAGGTATGCAATTCCATGGGACCTGATGAAATCCATCCACACACAGGTCCTGAGGAAGCTGGCGGATAAAGTTGCTAAGCCACTTTCCATTCCTGTCGTGGCAGTCTGGTCAAGCTCCTGCTGACTGGAAGAGGGGAAACATAACCCCCATCTTCAAAAAGGGAAAAAAAGGACAACCCAGGGAACTACAGGCTGGTCAGTCTTACCTGTGTGCGCAGGGCAAGACGTCATAGAGCAGATCCTTTCATGGAATCTCTGCTAAGGCACATGGAGAATAAGGACAACATGGCTTCACCAAGGGAAAGTCATGCCTGACACATTTGGTGGCCTTCTGTGATGGTGCTACAGCATTGGTAAATAAGGGGAGAGCAACGGGCATCATCTACCTGGACTATGCAAAGCATTTGACACTGTCCCACATAACATACTGGTCTATAAACTGGAGAGACATGGATTTGATGGACGGACCACTAAACTAAGGCTAGGAATTGGCTGGATGGCCGCACTCAAAAGGGCTGCGGTCAACAGCTCAATGTCCAACTGGAAGCCAGTGATGAGTGGTGTTCCTCAGGGGTCAGTACTGGGACCACTGCTGTTTAACATCTTTGTCGGTGACACAGACAGTGGGATTGAGTGCACCCTCAGCAAGTTCACTGATGACACCAAGATGTGTGTGTGGTGCAGTCAGCACACTGGAGGGAAGGATGGCATCCAGAGGGACCTGGACAGGCTTGAGAGATGGGCCCCAGTGAACCTCATGAAATTCAACCAATCCAAGAGCAGGGTCCTGCACTTGGGTCACTGCAATCCCAGGCACAAATACAGGCTGGGCAGAGAATGGTTTGAGAGCAGCCCTGAGGAGAAGGACTTGGGGATGTTGGTGGATGAAAAGCTCAACATGAGCTGGCAATGCACACTGGCAGCCCAGAAATGCAACCGCATCCTGGGCTGCATCAAAAGAAGCGTGGCAGCAGGTCACAGGAGGTGATTCTAGCCCTCTACTCTGCTCTGGTGAGACCCCACCTGGAGCACTGTGTCCAGCTCTGGAGCCCTTAGCACAGGAAGGACATGGACCTGTTGGAACGGGTCCAGCAGAGGGCCAAAAGGATGGTCAGAGGGCTGGAGCACCTCTGCTGTGAGGACAGGCTGAGAAAGTTGGCGTTGTTCATCCTGGGAAAGAGAAAGCTCCAGGGAGACCTTATAGTGCCTTTCCAGTACCTGCAGGGGGCTACAGGAGAGCTGGAGAGAGGCTCTTTGTCAGGAAGTGTAGCAATAGGACAAGGGGTAACGGTTTTAAACTGAAAGATGGGAGATTTAGATTAGATATTAGGAACACATTATTGACTGGTATGGTTGTGAGACACTGAACAGGTTGCCCAGAGAAGCTGTGGCTGCCCCTTTCCCTGGAGGGGTTCAAGTCCAGGCTGTATGGGACTTTGATACAGCTGGTCTAGTGGGAGGCACCCCTGCCCAGGGCAGGAACTAGATGACCTTTAAGGTCTCTTCCAACCCAAACCGCTCTATGATTCACTGACCTGAAGATGCAAAATCATACAGATATAGGTTAGGAGAATAGAAGAACAGAAAACAGCTCACCTTCTTGTCTCTGGTCCTTACTTCCCCATAGAAATCTAGGGCTTCTTGAGCCTTTAAAAACTTGCCTCGATGCAACAAATATGCACATATCATTACACCAGTTCGTCCCTTTCCAGCTTTACAGTGGATTGCTGCAACATGATTGTCATCTTCACTTAGCCATTGGTCAAGATCTTCACAAAATGGTTTGATAAGCTCTAGCTGTGGTGGGTTATGGTCTTCAAAAGGGTACTGTGCAACTGCAATGAGAATTAGTAGTTTAGCAAAGTCTCAAAAGGAAATAACAGCAAGCTCAACTAGACAGGTCAACTTTGTGACAAGTATGCAAAAAAATTACCTTTCCCAATACCTCACCCCCACCCTGCATATAGATATATACATTTTTTATTCTAGTGTATTCAGCAATTTACTGCATATTATATGCATTGCAGACATTTCTCTAGTAATACACAAGCAAGCATCCTGCTACACAAAGAGACTACTTCACACCGCTACTGAAATGAGTGGCACAGACTCTGTATCTCACACCCCAGATTTTCTAGAATTTAAGAGAACATTGGCACAAAGAATAACCTTGTGAAAACCCAGTACTCTAGCAATGATTAGGCTACCTGCTGAGAGAAAACAGGGCCAGATGTCAGTCACTGTTCAGACAATAGGAATTTCATTGAAAAATACCTGAGCACGCTTGGGTGCTACATTGGGAACAAACTCTCAGAACTTGCTCAAAGGGGTTTTGAAACAAAAACCCACAACTTCCGTATTAGAAAATGGTCATCAGAAAAGAAATTTCATGCAAGGCACTCATTATACTTCTAGGTTTTAAAGTGAAACTACCAGACAAAGTTGTCCTTTTTGTTACATGGATGCACACAAACACTTTTTCCATCTAGAGATGGAAAGAATTTCAAGAAAATGAAAGAGAACTCAAGAGAACAAAAAATAAGCAATAAACAGAGAGAAGCACCCAAACCTCCAACACCTTGGATAAGATGGCAGACAATGCCATGCTGACCAGCATATTACATAGGGTTGTACTACCCTCATCAAGGGAACAGCACTTTATAAACTGCACCCCAATTCTCGATCGACAGACTTGGGATCTAATACATACAAGTCTGGTTCATTTTAAGATTTTCAGCTAGAGCCACCATAGCCTTTTCTGGTCTAAATATGACTACATCTCATTTTTGGGAAGTGTTTGTATTAATTCCATAAGTAACATTCTCTCGTCATACACACATGGCTTCTTTTGATGAATCCCTAAGGACTTGAAGAGCAGAAGTGAGGGATAAAGATATGGACTTCACTGCAGCACAAGTCCGAAGCCCTTTGGCCATGGACTTGTCCACAAGGATAATTTACAGAATCACAGAATGGTAGAAGTTGGAAGGGACCCTCAGAGATCATCTCGTCCAACCCCCTTGCCAAAGCAGGGTCACCCAGAGCAGGTTGCACAGGAATATATCCAAGGTGGTTTTGGAATATCTCCAGAGAAGGAGACTCCGCACCCTCTCTGGGCAGCCTCTTCCTGGGCTCCATCACCCTCAAAGTAAAGAAGTCCTTCCTCTTGTTGAGACAGAATTTCCTTTGTTCCAGTTTGTGCCTGTTGCCCCTTGTCCTGTCACCAGGCACCACTGTAAGGAGTATGGCCCCATGCTCTTGACACCTGTCCTTTAGATATTGATAAGCATTGATGAGGTCCCCTCTCAGTCCTCTCTTCTCCAGGCTAAGCAGACCCAAGTCCCTCAACCTTTCCTTGTAAGAGAAGTGCTCCAGTCCCCTGATCATCTTTGTAGCCCTCTGTTGGACTCTTTCCAGTAGTTCCCCGTCCTTCTTGAACTGGGGAGCCCAGAACTGAACCCAGTGCTCCAGATGTGACTTCACCCAGGCAGGATAGAGAGGGAGGATGACCTCCCTTGACCTGATGGCCTCACTATTTAATGCACCCCAGGATGCCATTGGCCTTCTTGGCCACAAGGGCACATTGCTGGCTCGATATTCACTCACAGTACAGACCACCCCCTTAATCTCCCAGGAAACCAAACAGGTAGGCCCAACAAAGTGAGTAATCTTTGTTAAAACAGCAAAGAACGTAGAATGAGAATGTACACTTATAAATTCTTCCACATGAAAGATCCAAAGACTCCCCAGATGACCATTTTATGTGAACTTAGAGATGCCACTTTCTGCAGCAGATGTAAATGTAAAGAGGATTTTATTTAGAAACCTCTAAGAAAAGAAGCTGTATGGGGATGCTGCAGATGCATCCATACAACTTTGAGTATATCTTAACTACATTCAATAAGGTTCTCGTGAAGAGGAGAGACAAAAGTAATCCTGAAAGAACAGCCTGAAAAACCCCACATACTAACAGCATACTGAAGATGCTCTCCAAGATTTGGGATCACAGGCAAACCTTGCGGTATTTTCTTCAAAGATGAAATGAGGAGCAGATGAAATGCATGTCCTGTGATGGTGCAGAAGGATTAAGCATCAGAAAGCAACCTTAGGAAACAAAGCTGCACAACCTTGAGCTTAGAGGGTGCAGGTCCTCCATGGATTTTGGTTCCTAACACTGGAGCACACAGTATCTGATTACTCTTTCCAAGATCCTAGACATTGCAAGAAAAATCACATAGCAAAAAAAAAATATATAAAAAGGAAAGCCTGTGGCAAAGCAGAAGGCAATTTCCAGTATGGAGGTACTTCAGAAATTGCAAAACCCTAGACAGAAAGCTAACATCCAAAGGAAAAGAGCTTTCGACATTTGGCTTTGAATTTGATGCAAGAGCATCCAAGTTGAATAATGAACTACTGTAGCGTTTCATGCTAAATGTATAAATGAGAAGTTCCCTCTGAAATCATATCACTTTAGAAGATTTTAAAGTAGAACTGTTGTTCCTCTGCTAAGGGAAGTTCCAAGTCACCAATTTGGTTATCTAAGGTAACTAATTTGGGGGTGAAAAGAAAGGCAGGCAACACATAGCTCCCTACAACAATGTTGTCTTATGCAGGGGAGATGTGAAAGGGGCTGTCACAAACAACATTTTGGGCTGGGATTGACAGTGAAGGGATCTGAGCACCCCTGTAACAGAAAGCATAAATTAAAGCAAGCATATGTTCTGGACATATCAGAAGCACATCCTTTTCATTAACACCTTTTCTCCTCTTCCTAGAAGTACTGTTCAAGCAGATCTTAAATCTTTCTTTCTGGCCTGGATGTATTGAGTGAGGTTTCAGGATGCTGTCGTTCAACACCATAAGAGCAAATCAGGAGCGAAGATGATTTCAAAATGAAAATTTCCATCCTACATTCAGACATTAAAGCAGCCAATGACATTTTGGTCATGTTCCAAACATCTTCTTTACAACTCGAGGGATGGTTTGAAACCATAATAATGAAAGAAGTTGTTGACCCCTTGCTATGATGTAGTATTAGCCAGTAAGGCCAAAAATTATTCACCTCCTGCAATTACAGACACACAAGAACTCCTTATCTACTCAGCCATTCTGAGGCATTGCAAAAAGAGGAACTACAAGCTCGCTCCAGTACAGCGCACAGAATTGTTCCTCTGCACAAAAAGAAAAGGTAAATCAGTATTCATTCATTAACTAGGGAGTTAATACTGACAAAACAGGTACACCAGTTTTTACCCACCAAGGGTCTGATCGATAGGAGCCCTGAAAAGTTTCCGCACTTGTTCTGGTAACTCTGCAAAGTGTCTAAGAACCAACTCAACTCCAAGAGCATCACTTGGAAACTAATTTATTATTTATTTTTTTTTAAAGCAACGGAAAGTTTGTTCCAAATCTTCAAAAAGTTGTTTTACATGAACAGTGACAGTGGCTTAAGTGCTCTGCAAAAAGTGATGCTTCTGCATATAAAAACCAGACTTCTCTAAGCTCAACATCTAAATTTTACAGCAAGTTTGCACACTGAATTTAACAGAAACTTCTATATAACCCATCCTGCAAAAATTTCTCCAACAGAAGACTTCTGATTGCCTTATTAGACCTTGATCTATTTAACTGCCAAGAACATACTTTTTTGAAAGCATCAAGAATATAGCAAATTCCTCCAATGACTCAAAGCAATCTGACATGTTCCTTGTGCCCAAATCCCCTACATTACTATTCATCAGCTCCTACTTTATACTTTCATCCAGAAACACTGAAGTTTAAATAGAAGAACAAACACTAGACAGAAAAACGTACCTCTGCAGTTAAATTTGGCGGTGTCATAATGTCTTTCAGCACATCTAAGGAAGAGAAATAGACAAGAGTTCAAGACAAGTCTCTAAGGCACTCCCAGTATCTGTCACACCTTGGAACATACAGATCAACATATGGGAAAATCATGTATATCCATCAACTTTATGATTTAAAACTATAGCTAGAGGTTACATAGATAAAAACTGTTCTACTGAAGATATATAAAGTTGCTCACTAAATATCAGCTATTTTTCTGAAAAACAATTACTTACCCTATGGTCCATCAGTATGTTCCAGTCAGTGCGACTCTCCATGGAGACATTCACACAAGTAATGCAATACACCATTACTCTTTAACACTGCAGTATTACCCTCTCGAGCAGCTTTATGCTCCCACACAAACACACAAAGAGCAGAGGACTATGACCTTCCTTCAATTCACTCTGAACTCAAAACACATGTCAAGATCCCTGAACAACAACATGGGTGCTAGGGGTGATGGGGATCACAAGGACATTTCAAAGACCCTTGGCTATGCAACCTAAGCAAACATTCTTTCTCCAATTACAGGACCACAACAAGACCACCACAGGCAACCAAAAGCACCATTGAATATCATAACAGCACTTGCATCGAGTGACCAAGAAACTGTGATACTGGTCTCCACCTTGGCATTTGTTCTTGAAATTAGGTGAACTCAAAAAAAAAACCAGAAGGCAAATCAGCCCGTTTTCCCCCCACAGACCCTGGAAAATGGCACATTTCTGAAGTCTTTGGAGTTGCATCGATGTCTAGCCAACCAGTCTGTAGGAGCTAGTAGCACAGCAAACCACACTATACTCATCTAGCAGGATGACTTCCTAGGGACAAACATCAGTAATCAGATGCAACAATCCAGTCGGTAGGGCCCTAATGCATCCTTTACAGCATGCCAGAATGGCATGCTCTAAAGGAAACAAGCTAGATCAGATGTTGGGGGTAAGGGGAAAGATGACAAGAAGTGGATGCCCTCTGTAATCTTCCTTGGAGTTGCTCTCTGCAGGCAAAATGATGTGCCTCTACACAATGCAAGTAAAAATGCAGTTCAGAAGGAAAAGGAGAAAAATCAAAACTTCAAAACAGGACTCCAGGTTGATTGGGGGTCATTTCAGTACACAACACATCTAGATCTTCTGCTCTGATAATAATGTGTACTCTTCATAGGGTTCAAATACCCACACCAGTTTCCGGACTGGTATGAACTTATCTTTCCTTAACAGGTATGTTACTACTGCAGCATTTGGAGCCTAAGGGAGCTTACTTGACACTTAGGGACACGCAAACTCCTCAGCTCCTGTTGGTATGATTGTTGCATATATCTGGAGCCTCGCAAGTGCTGCACTGAGCTTTGGCCACGAGACTCACACCCCAGGGACAGAGGCAGGTCTGCTGGGGTTGCACACGCACTCAGAGCTTCCCTTTCTCTGAATTCCAGAGCCTTCTTGACTCTAGCCTCTGCTAGGGTAAAGTCTGGCAGTTTTTACAGCTCTGATCACATTGCTGACACTTTCCCTGGGTCAAAAGTGATACAGAGCAGGTTAAGCTGGCAAGTGTGACTCAAAAAAACATTATCTGCACTCAAGCCTTTGAGCAGAAAGGTTAGACACAGTATGTACACTCAGCCATGCTGGGCAAAGCTGCTAGGAAGCAAAGCAGTTAAACAAGCATCTTATCCAAGAAAGTTTCCTTCCTCCTTTTAAAGAAATACCAAATTCAAAGGGGTAGTAAGAGATTAAAGTCTTCAAACAAACAAAAAAATCCACATACAGGCAAAAAAAACTTCATATGTTGAAGTTTGAGAATGTATCAAATAGAACACCGTAAGGGATAAAAAAAAAAATAGTTGTATTGATACCAAGGATAGAAAGTGAGCACAGAACATAGCCAGGTCACTCGTTATGTCCTCTTACAGGAGATGCACACAACAAATGCAGAGCTCCAGACTCGGCTGTACAAACTCAGCTGTTTTCTGTGTAATGAAATGGGAGTTTTTGCGGCAGACATCCCACCAGCACACACCCTGGGGGATGCTTCTGTTCCTTAGCATTTCAAGTGCATTTGGTTTTTTTCATACACTATCAGACCTGTAATACAGTTGGATCTCCCGAGGAAACCTGAACTTTTTTTTTTTGCACTTTGGGGTGGGGAGTGGGTTGGCATGGTTCTTGTAATCCTCCTTATGATTAAAGCAAGTTTAAGGTAACCCAGATCCTAAATCCTGCCAGCCAGGTACCCTTCTGATCAACATCACAATCCCACTGATGACAGGACTATAGGCTACTGAAAAGATGGCAGCCTATGCCAAAGCCCAACCCTGTGTACACAGAGGTACAGAAAGTATACACATAAAATCCATGTTGCTCGTTAGAGCTCCTTCCTTTAACTATCTGCTTGTAGAACAGTTGAAAGAAATATACTGGAGATGGAGATTATTACAATAGGGGAGGTAACAATTAGGAACTATGTGAAGTTAGGAGATGAAAGCGGAAGAACATGTTAAAATAAAGAAGAACACTGAAAGGAACATGTGAAAAAACCACACAAACAAAAGAAATTGAATGCTCAAACATTTACTGGCAAGTCAAAAGCCAAGATGCAAGGATGAGGCATAACTGACATCATTTAAGCATCCTTTCACAAAAATCTCTCTCAATCCTTTTAAATAAAACTGCTCAACTTCATTATAAACTTCATATAACAGCTACCTTAAGGGAACTCAAACCCCATGACAGTGTCTGAAATAATTCTGAATATAATCACATAACTCCTCTGAACTCCCACCTCTTTCTTTTAAACACAGACAATAGGCTGATTATTTACAAAGGATCAGCTTAATCTAAAGAGATGCTGTTCTCCAAAATATCTGAAGGCTGCAATTTCTTCCCATCTCAAGACCAAACATTGCAACAATTCACCTAATGGCATTTATGTACTTAACGTGTATAAGTTTTCCTGCAAAAAGCCATAATCTGGCCTCTTTAGCCAGAGATAGAGAGTTTAAAAGCCATGCTTTCCAAGCAGTGCAGGCGTCACTAGAGTCTTCATTTGCAATTCATCCATGTTTTGGGGATGAAAAAAAAAAAAACAAACATGCACTTTAAAAGGATGTTTCATCCCGCAAAAGTTTTCCTATGAGGGTGACTACAGTAATTTTAGGAAGTTTCACTTGTGATTGTTTTGAAAATCACAAGGAAAATCAATAGGGGGATTCTTGCACCAAAAAGTTAAAATTTTTCTATGAAGCACTTGAAGACTTCGGCATACCCAGACAAGTTCTGTCTGTAGTTGAAAACACACATATCAGCAATGTAAAGGTCAAAAGCATTTGTCTCTTCACATCGCTCTTCTCACTCTAAAAATTTAAAGTTGTTCCTGTGCAGGGTTGGGGGATTGGTTTTTGCTTTTTTCTAACGTAAAATGAGGTTGCTGGAGGTGGAAACTTTTGAAGCACCACCTCCCTGAGGAGCTACTTGCTAAAATGCACAAAAGTCTTACTGAACACTTATTTTCTGGCCTTGATGTTTATACATAGCAACCTATTGTTTTTACCTGTCACCTCTCAAAACAAGCAGCTCAGCAAACCCTGATCTCATACATGATAGCAGAGCCACACTTCACAGAAGCTGATGGCTGAACTCAGCCCCAAGGAGCAGGAGGAAATTCAGTTTTATCTGTCCTGTTCTGCTTTGCTCCTCAAATCAAGGAAAAGCTGTCAGGAGGCTTCAGGGGAGGTCTAATAAAAACACGGTGGTTAGATTGTACTTGATACAGATCTCTAGTGCTGAGCTACAGAAGACTTCAAAAGAAGACATCAAGAAAGTCACCTCTTTAGAGAGCTGGCACCTACACACAGAAGGAGCTATCAGCTACTCTAGGAAGCACCGTGCTTTCCAGCTGTAAGTGCAATGAAGACAGCATTTATTAAAAGGCTAACATTCTGGAGAGCTTTTAAGTTGGAGAAAATAATTTTTTTACTGAATTCTATGAAAGCTGTTCAATGCATTTAATACATATTTTGCTTACATCTTATTTTCTGTCGCATCCTACCCTAGGCTTCACAGACAACCTCAATAACCAGCATACAATTTCTCAGCTTCTAGTATCATTTCACATCACTTAAAAAAATAAAGGCCTTAACAGCTCAGAGAATCAATAAATCAACAACTTAAGTTTCTGGAAAAAAAAATGAAGGGTAGGAAAACCATGACCTACTTCTCAACATCAGCTGACATCACCAAGTCATTTATACAAATGAAATTAGCCTAAACTAACGTATAAAGATGATCAAGGAACAACAACCAAAAAAAAATCCCTTTTGTAACAACAGCTTTCTGCATAACTAAATTTTCCATAGGAAAACATTACATTTCCAAAAGTGAGTAAACATCACATTAGCAACTGCTGCAATAGCTTTTTCAAAGTACTAAACAGGTACAGTCAATAAGAGTGTGGAAGTGACCAGAACCTGGGTACCAATACAGTTCAATTAAAAAAGAAAAAAAAAAACAGGAAAATATTAATTTGGCAATTTCTGCACTGTGGACATTAATACACTAATAGAAAGCCTGCTGTGAATTACTTTTCACTTTTTAATCACATGGTACAAGCTCCAGATGGGCTCGATGCCAAGTCATTTAAAAGCATTCAAGTAATATGAATACACACCAGTATTTCATTTAACCTCACTCAGTTCCACTAAATGAAGTAACAGTGCTCTCAATCAGGCTTAATTGCTTTAATAAATGTGCAAAACATCTCTAGCTCTGCTTCAGTACAGCAACAAGCCACTTTCACTCATAAGCTATTTTTAGAACTCATTATTTTGGAAAATACATCTATAAGGGCATACTTACAGATTGTATATCTTGTAATGGTTTTTATGCTTTGAATCCAAAAACCTGAAATAGAAAAAAAGGCATTCATTAATATACATTGCAATAATGTTGACCTTAATTTGCAGCATCATTAAAGCAGCATCCAGCATGTGCAGTTCTGCATTCCAAGTCCCAGCTGGCCCTGCAGGCCCTCAAAGTCAAGGAGGCAGCATGCTGCAAACCCCATTCACACAAATAACCCAGTAGTATGAATAAACCCACTTATGCAACTGAGGAGACCAAGATGTGACCTGCAACTGAATATTTATTGTATGGACCAACCCGCACTGATTTTTAAGATATCTGCGCATCAATATATTAAGCTGAGGAATGGTTGTTTATTTTTAAAGCAGAAAGCATGGATTACACTTGGTATCTGTAAACACCTACTTTTAATTTAATCATCTATGCAAAAGTATTTTGATACTATGGTGTTTCCAGTGAAAAAAGCAGTTAAACTAACTTTCATATTCTAGCCAGAATCGCTTAATTTAATTTGACACTGAAATCAAAGGACAGTGCCCAATGATATTCTGGGTTCAAGAAAGGAGGAGGAAGACCACTATACATTTTCCCACTCAGTTAATTTTCATGCTCACTTTGTAATAAAAACTTCCCATACAAGCCTCAGAGCACCAAACTGCAAACATGATTCATCAAAATTGCCATGATTATATATGATGTGTCACCTGGCAATGTTCAAGAAGAAATAACATACAAATGTTTACACTTGACATCATCAACAGTGTGTATCTGCACATCAGCCAGAAGGAATTTAATTAGCCATGACAGAACATGCTGTTCAAACTGAAAAGAAACACTAGCTGCTAATATCCTGGAAAGCTCAAGCAAAAACAAGCTCTGTATCAGTCATAATATTCCAGAAGAACCTAGGGGAACTCTGTGGTCAAACCAACGCGTTAAAATAAGAACAGATGTGAATGCTACTTGTGCCGGATTGAGTGTGAGATTCCAGTTTCATCAGCAAAAATATTTCATGACTCCCACTGACACGTCTGCTGGCAGGCTTTAGGAGATTAAGGAAGATGGTGGACATGGCAATTTGTTCAGGAGACGTCCCCCATTCATTTAAAACATTCTGGAGAGCAAGGAGAGCTGACTCTGCTTCTGCCAGTAATATCCACAGCCTCAAGAAGCATCAGGCACAGGAGACAGACAGCAGTCCAGGCCACACTTCCCATACAGTATCAGCACTATATTTGTCAGGATACCAGCTATTCAGAAAAAGCCCACTGGCATATCCTGGCTCACTACCAATTGCTCTGGAGCTCAAACACATTCAATTCCTGCACAAAAAGCTCTTGGGAAAAAAAAAAAAAATCTACAATGAAGAGACAACAGGAGCAGCTGAGGACCTGCAGACTGCAACAGGCAGAATGCTGCATGGTTACATTTTGTTATTATTGTTTAAAAATAAGGGGCAACAAATATAACAGTACTTTAGCATCCAATTCCCTACAGCCACATAATTCATACCTCTCCATATCTTAATTTGGTTGATTATTCTTTTAGGCGATCACTACTCCTTTTGATCAGAGTGTTTACGGACAACTTAATAATTACACAGACATTCCCTTTCAAGAGTCTAATTTGCACAAAACTACATACTAACCAATAAAACCTTTTCCGCTTCATACAGAAGCAACTGAAATCAATGTTGTGAATGGAAGAAGGCCTCCAAAGACTACTGTGTATTATTATTTATTTGGATTACTCCTATGTTATTTACTCCAACTCCATCCTTTTCCCCTATCCTACAACTTCTGAAGGTGGAGTCCATCAAGGACCACATATTTCACACAGCAGATGCAATGCCCACATCAACTTATTAAATGGTGGCTCTGATTGCTGATAAAGAAAGATGAATAAATAGCTTGAGTTTGTGGGACAGCAAAAGTGTTTTCTTGAATGCAAGCTGTGTGCAATGATATGATCAGAAAACACAGCTTCATGCTTCTGTTAACAAATCTAGCAGAGACATACAGACTCTGCAAGGGTATTTACAGATTGCTATGCTGAACCTCACTGATGGGACCAGCTTGGGAAAAGGGACTTCTCACTACCATGCACTAGAACACAGTCACTTCTGCAAGCCTGGTCACCCCACTCGTGGACAGCAAGCTTCACTGCAATGGTCAGCTACGCTAAAACTGAACCCCTTGAACTCATCGGAAGCTAACTGGAGCTGTGCAGAAAAGTTGCTGCCTCCAAATGACTGATTCTCAGTTGAGGGTTACAATTCTTCCCAGTGTGGGAACCAAGGAGAGGTCTCAATTCATTTCTGTATAAACCTGGAAGCAAATGATTGCCAGTGAAATTTCTGTGGCATTTCAAACCTGGGAGCAGGCCTCCTTGCCCAGATCACAGAATGGCAGGGGTTGGAAGGGACCCTCAGAGGTCATCTAGTCCAACCTCCTGCCAAAGCAGGGTCACCCAGAGCAGGTTGCACAGGAATGCATCCAGGCGGGTTTCCAGAACAGGAGACTCCACCACCTCTTTGGGCAGCCTCTTCCAGGGCTCTGGCACCTTCAACATAAAGGAGTTTTTCTGCATGTTGAGATGGAACTTTCTGGGTTCTAGTTTGTGCCCGTTGCCCCTTGTCCTGTCACTGGGCATCACTGAAAAGAGGCTGACCCCATCTTATTGACACCCACCCTTTAGATATCTATAAGTATTGACAAGGTCCCCTCACAGTCTTCTCTTCTCCAGGCTAAACAGACCCAGGTCTCTCAGCCTTTCCTCATCAGAGACGCGCTCGACCTTCATCCCTGCAGCCTTGTAGCCCTCCGCTGGACTCTGTCCTGTAGTTCCTTGTCTTTCTTGAACTGGGGAGCCCAGAACTGGACACAGTGCTCCAGATACACCTACTGCATAACCATGCCCCTTACTGCATTATCCCTCCATTCCCAAACATCAAGTCTCTTGGAGAGCTACTGAACTTATGACCTCAAATGCCCAAGATCTCAAAAGCATCACACATGACTTAAAAAAAAATATAATCAAATTTAGGATCCTGACACCACTAATATTTGGCAGCTTCTGCCAAGTATTTAGTTTTAATGCAAGTTCTCACATTACGTTCTCCATTTACAAATTACAATGGTCCTAAAACACCAAGAACACCTTCCACATTTGTATCCAGCAGTTCAGAATAGATAACTATTTGATGTTAAAAATGACAACCTGTAGGGGTTTTTTTGTTTTTGTTTTTTTGGGGGGTGTGTGTTTTGTTGTTTAGGGGTTTTTTTTGTTAGTTTTGTTTTGGTTTTTTTGTTGTTTTGTGTTTTTTGGTTTTTTGGTTTTTTGTTGTTTTTTTTTTTTAACAAAATGTGCTATAAAGCATCACCAGCAATAACAAATTTTAGCTGATTCTTCTCCTCATCCACAATTACTGAACACAGCCAGATGTAAAAGCTTTTAGACAAAGTCACCTGTATTTACTAATTTAAATCAAAATTAACTTATCAAGCACTTTATTTATCGACTGAAGAAAGGATATGGGCAAACATATTCTGAAATGCTACCTGAGGAAACTCAAAACCGTGAACAAAGGCTTGGACTGACATCTTTCTAAGTGCAGAGAACCTCCTTTTACTCCAGCACAATTCACTGGAGTCAATTTTCATAGTAAAAAGCAGATCTCATGTATTTGAGATCAACCCAGAACAACAGTCTGGCCTAAAATTCTTGAAAATATCTATTTTATTGTCTCCAACATTTTTCAGGAAAGTTAAGGCAACATTGAAGAGATGCAAAAACTTTGCCATTTCTGTAAGTCACAACATCCATCCATTCCTCAGCACAACATAATTGAGTGCAGAAAAGGATACTTAGGATTTACAAGAGTAAGTTAAGGAAAAGTCAAGCCTTACCTTACGACATCATCAATGTTGTTCCGGTATACTCCTTCAAGCCTCTCCGCAGGAAAACCCATAGCAATTATGTTTGGATAAATATCTGAATATTTAAGTTATGGAAATATCTGTAAAGCAGGTAAAATTTCTACAATAGCATTAAGTGGACATTAATCAAATATTTAACTGTACCTAAGTCAGAGCAACAACTCCAACCAACTCCCATATAGGAACAATTCAGCTTCATACAGGCAGTAATAAGGGGTCTCTTCTAAAAATTAAAAATGAAAAAAAGGTTTGGGCAGGAAAAAAAACACCACAAAACAGGAAGGAAACTTTTGAAAACACATTACTTTGACCACAGTCACTATTAAGGAAATCTCCTTACATCTCAAATAGGTAACTTATTATTAAAACTTATTAGAAGTCCAAGCTGTTAAGCAGCTGATGGTTAACATCCATTAGGAAGGCAATCCACTAAAAAAGCAGAGACAAGTAATCCACTTCTATCATCCATCATCTCACTGGAATCACATAGATGCTACATGCTGGTCTCTCTCTACAACTTTGAGTGGCATATAAAATCCAACAGGAAACTACTAAAATAGTCTTGTGTGACTAAACCACAAGGTGTTCCAAATTAAAACCCGTGCTCAAGTCCCCACTGATCCCCAAACAGGTATAGCCACACAAAAGAACAAAACCCAAAAAGCACATTTTAGGCATGCAAGCCCTTGCAAGGCTATGTAAACAATAATGTTTATGTCACTTCCCATGATTTCTATGTAACAGACCACTATAGCAGCTGCTAAGGTAGCTCTGACTGCCTAAATGTAAGATACTGCAATAGATGAGAATGTACCTATTTGAAACAAATTATAGTTCTTGATTTTGAAAAAAAAAAACCACCCATCAATCCTGTACTTCTGGAAAAATAGTAATTTCTTATTCTGAACTACCTGTAACTCATTTGCCAAAAACAACATGAGATAAACAATTTAGGAAAAGTACCTCTTAGAAAAAACAAATTAGCATTAAGGAAAAGGGCCAAATAAGAAAACAGTAAGTTTACATCTAGAGACGATGTAGTAAAGAATTCATAAGAAAGTGCTAGAAAATTACTGGCACTTTTTTTCCTGGTGGCATAATGATATATGGATTCAAATTTTTATATATATTTTTTTTTTTAAACAGAACTCAAGAAAATATTTCCACATTTTAAACATTAGTAGAAATGATAATGTAATGAAGAAGCTTCATGGAAGAGCAAAACAGAAATGAAACTAGCAGCTCAAAACCAGACCATACCCTACCACATTAACATACTCTTCAAACTAATTTTAGACCAAGTAAGAACAAAGCATGGTATGTTTTAAGTTGGCTCTCCTTTAAACAAGAGGGCTGACACAGGTGATTTCCAGAGGTCCCTTTCAACCTAAATTATTCCATAACTGTAAGTATCATTTTTATTTTCATGGTTAAAATATAATAAAGCTCCAAGGAGTAATCATCAGAATGGAGAACAGTGCAGCAGCTTCCAAGATAATAATATTAGAGTTAATAATAGAGTTAGAGAATAGAGAATTCTAGAGAATAATAGAGTTACTTGTACACAAAGAAAGGCCTGAAGTAGGATAAGAATTACTTTATTCCATCCTTGCAGATGGTTGAGCACTCATAGGGAAAAGCATGGACCAAGTTCTGCATTCACACAATTAACTATAACACTTAAGAAAATTAAGAACTGAATACGCTGAAATATTTTTTTCTACTCTCAAAAAAAAAAAGAATTAGCATGTACTATGTTGTAATCTAAGTATTAATAGACATTGGTCTGCTTGGACTATTCGATGATTTATGCAGACGGTAAGAAAAATATGAAATCCACACAAATAGCTGTACCTGCCTTAAATATAGACACTGAAAGGGGTTAACATCTGGTTTCCAATTTATTCTGTACTTGCCCAAACCCTAGAAAAAGCTTATCTTGGGGAAAAAAAACCCCAAACAAACCAAAACCCAAACACTAAGTTGCTTAACTTCCACAACTGTAGATACTATCAAAGCACATAAATCTTAACCTTTGAACTTCACTCTGAACACATTTTACTCCACAAGCAGTCCACACCTCTTTGTTAAATTAACAAAAGGCTCTATCTAATTATCAATGTATTTACTATTTTATCAGTTACTACTTGCCATAAGCAGAAGAAACTGGCTGTAGGTCACATACACTTGCTCTGTGCCTATTAGCAGCAAGTGACCTGACTTTCAGCCAACACACCCCATCACTCCCTCCTGATTTCACCCCGATTTCTATCTCCTGCCAGTTCTAGCATTTATATTGAAAAACACCTCCTTTTGCGTCCTGTTCTGAGCAGCAGGGCTATAGAAATTCCCATAGCAAAATAATCTAGTATATTGGCATGCTTTCCACAGCACTTCTCTGTAGAAGACAAGCATTCATGCTAGCAACAGGGGTAAAATAAATTCATTTTGACACACCACATCAAAACAAAACTCAGTTTCAACTATAGTAGCACCCATGAGGCAGATGCCCAAACTTCAGCAAATTACCATGAAGCTTGCTCAAATTTCTGTTCACAATTGTGAGCTTTACTACACATTTTTTTCACACGTTTCAGCCTGCAGTTTATGTTCAGATGCTTTTCTTTTGCTGCTGGCTTTTTCTCTCCAAGAGGCTAAGAAACAAGGTACTTTCCAGGATTCCCAGCTGGTGCAAGATGGCAGTGAAGCAGGTAGACACCCCAAGCAAAGGGAAGAGAACATCTTAACAGCAGCATTTCCAGTTTCCAGGATCCCAGACGCATCCAAACACCAAAGCCTCAAAACATGCAGGCAGAGAGAAATATACAGTTCAAAAATAACTGGATTTCCAAAAGATTTCCAAAATCACATGCTCTTGGAAAGTTCCCGTGTTTCATGGGACCCCTCTCCCCTCCCTCACTCCTCGAGGGGCGACACACGAGCAGTACACACAGCTCATGCGCGTTTCTTCTTTTAAACAGGAGCAAGCCAGCAGAACTGAATGCTTAAGATGAACCCTGCATCAACACAGGTGCATTTTTAAAGCCAGAGCTGGGAGTGCAGAAGGTGTTCCATGATATGCCAGTAAGTAAAGAAAATGGAAAAAGACTCAAATGGAGGAAGAGGGGGAGAGTATGAACCAATTTACTGATGCTGACTCAGTACAAGTGTTGCAGGCTCTAGGGTTTACAGCCTGACAGCACAAAAACTGAAGTGTTGCCGAAAAATAAATATCCAACAGTGAGCCTGGTGGGGGAGGGCTGTTTTTAGAAAAATTTCATTATTTTTTTTAAACAGGTAAGCCAATTTCTTCCCCCACTGAAATATTAGCATCCCGAAGTACTTTACTTATCTCAAAGTATTAGACCAGAACGCAATTCACAAGCCACTGCTCACCCTTCTGTCTGCAACAGAGCTGGCACTAAAGGCCACTGGCTGCAGTGAGCAAAGGACAACCCCCCATGGCACACGTGGGAGGCTGCCACCTCCACCTGCACCCAACGAAAGCAAGCGATAGCTGTGACAAACACATTCACACTGCCGGGGAAGACCATTTCATATCTTTTTAATACATGCTTCTGACAAGCATGTTGCACTGAAACTCTCATTGGTTCAAGCAACTGCAGAATGCCTTTTGCTTTGAGGAACAAACATGGAAATGCTGTTGCTGTTTGCACAGATGATCTAAATCTTTGAGCAGAAATAGCAGTTTCATCACTTAATTGACAAAGCTGTCATAAAAACCAAGCTCTTCCACCCTTTCCTCTCCTGTGGAAAAGATGCCTCAGGATCTGCAGCAAGAGAAGGGGATGGCTGGTACTGCAACAATACTGGCTTGCTTTTTTCCTGATGCTGGGGAAGGGGGAGAGTATGAACCAATTTACTGATGCTGACTCAGTACAAGTGTTGCAGGCTCTAGGGTTTACAGCCTGACAGCACAAAAACTGAAGTGTTGCCGAAAAATAAATATCCAACAGTGAGCCTGGTGGGGGAGGGCTGTTTTTAGAAAAATTTCATTATTTTTTTTAAACAGGTAAGCCAATTTCTTCCCCCACTGAAATATTAGCATCCCGAAGTACTTTACTTATCTCAAAGTATTAGACCAGAACGCAATTCACAAGCCACTGCTCACCCTTCTGTCTGCAACAGAGCTGGCACTAAAGGCCACTGGCTGCAGTGAGCAAAGGACAACCCCCCATGGCACACGTGGGAGGCTGCCACCTCCACCTGCACCCAACGAAAGCAAGCGATAGCTGTGACAAACACATTCACACTGCCGGGGAAGACCATTTCATATCTTTTTAATACATGCTTCTGACAAGCATGTTGCACTGAAACTCTCATTGGTTCAAGCAACTGCAGAATGCCTTTTGCTTTGAGGAACAAACATGGAAATGCTGTTGCTGTTTGCACAGATGATCTAAATCTTTGAGCAGAAATAGCAGTTTCATCACTTAATTGACAAAGCTGTCATAAAAACCAAGCTCTTCCACCCTTTCCTCTCCTGTGGAAAAGATGCCTCAGGATCTGCAGCAAGAGAAGGGGATGGCTGGTACTGCAACAATACTGGCTTGCTTTTTTCCTGATGCTGGGGAATGATGAGGGGCCTGGAGCATCTGCCTTACCAGGAGAGGCTGAGGGACTTGGGTCTTTGTAGTCTGGAGAAGAGAAGGCTGAGGGGGGATCTGATCAATGCTTATAAATACTTAAAGGGTGGGTGTCAGGAGAATGGGGCCAGTCTTTTTCCAGCGGTGCCCAGGGACAGGACAGAGGAAATGGGCACAAACTTGAACGTAAGAAGTTCCACCTAAACATGAGGAACTTTCTGTGAGGGTGGCAGAGCCCTGGCAGAGGCTGCCCAGAGAGGTGGTGGAGTCTCCTGCTCTGGAGACATTCCAGACCACCTGGACAAGTCCCTGTGGGACCTGCTCTGGGTGGACCTGCTCTGGCAGGGGGTTGGACTAGATGATCTCCAGAGGTCCCTTCCAACCCCATATGATTCTGTGAATGAAACAGTCCTCCTCAGGGACATTCTCTGATCACTGCACAGAAGGGTATAGAGCCGAGCCAGTTACGGGAGCAACCATTCGCTCAGCATCACCTTCAGCAAGTTCTTCTACCACCAGCCAGGCTCAATGGTTCAGAGACACTGGTTGTCACACCACAGTTAATTTAACATTGACTTCCACAGCTGAAATTAAGATATTCGCTACCAAGAGATTTCTTACAAAGGAGCTTGGAAGCTGGGCTTACATTCAAAGCAAGAATTCTGAGTCATCATGAAATGGGTAATGATACTGACAATTTTAGAAATCTGGAAGAACTGATAATTTAAAACATGCAACAAGTTCATTATCAATTCCAAGCTTTGTTTTTTTTAGACAGACAAATGAAAATGGATAAAGCCTCAGCCACTTATTGAGGAAGTTCTACAATATATGCAAAACAAAGTTAACCGAACTGCTGTAACTACCAAAATTTGAAGTGGGCTTTCAAAAAAAAAAAAAAAACAAAAAAAAACCACAAACACATTTTGCCAAAGTAGCTCTTTCCTAGGAAACCCATTCCTAGAGATGGTTTCAACAGTTTTTAAAGCACTCAATTCCTTTCCTTGTAAAAGTGGAGGCTGGGATTTTAGTTAGCACCCATAATAAAAAAAAAATACACGAGACAGATTCTTGATAACGAAACAGCGAAACACTAAAATGCCACCCTCTACTCAAGTTCATACTACTTACTAACTACAGAACTTCAGCTTTCAAATGAACAAGGACAACACTAAGCTATACCCAAAGAACATTAAAATGAAAACACCTAATAATTTGCTCACCACAAGGAAATAGTGATTCTTCATCACTACTGAAGATGCACCAAAGCAAGAAATCCGTATGCCACTTCATAAACACCTTTGCTCTAATGCTGTTCATAGATTTAACAAAACACTGTTCTTAAAGCCTGAAATCATTCCCACATGCTAGCGACGATAGTCTTTTCAGTTGCTATGAAAAAAATTCTGTATCATTATGCAAATCAGCAGTTATAATCACTTTCAAAAATAGCTGTCTATATAGTCACATTATGCTAAGACCAAACTAAAGAATATGCAGTATACATTTTAAATTTTATACACACACATATATCAAGAAGCAAATGAATTGTGTTGGTCCTATAACTGACTTTGCTCACAAATTCAGCTTTTTTTCCTAATAATGGAATGTGTCCAAAAAAGCATACCAAAATATTTGCCAATTCTTAAGTTTTTAAACAGCCACAAGAAAGTTGCAAAAATAGACAGCTACAGCCTTTCCTGCAATGATCAACATTCTCAATTAACATCTCGAGCATGAGTCATTAGAATTTCTAAGTAATTTCATTAAGTCCTATTTCAAACAAAGTATTTAATCCCTTATCCTTTCTCCGCTCATGAAGGCGGCTATAACAGGAAAAAAAAAAAGCAAATGACCTAATATTCCTATTTTATTAGCATGTTAGAGCATGCAGTGCATAAGAATTTACAAATAGCTTTACTTTTTAAACCCACCATTGATGACAGATTTTAAATCAAAATGCAAATATAAAACAACTTTAAAACTATTAGCCCTTTATAACCAAAGGCTTCAGGAAGCCCTGACTTCCCTAGCCCTGACCAGGCACCAGACTTCACCTTTCTTTAAAAAGGAAATTTAAAACAAGCCAAGTGTTCCTGACACTGTGAATGACGTTCACTGTTCAAGTCATGCTTTGGAGCTAAAAACTTACTGCAAAACGTGAACCCTGACACTTGCACATAAAAGGGCAACAGTCCATTTTTCCCAACCCTCATTTTCCAGCTTCCAAATATGAATCTTATTTAACAAAGAACAGATTTAAACTGGTACATCTATGGCCTGAAGAAAAGCTTCACAACTGTTATGAATGCAAATTTTTATTTCCAGTTCAGACAAGCAAGGCGTGCACTTGCTTTAATCCACTCCTGAAGACCCCATTCGTCATTTGCACCCCAGCTGCCCTCAGTCGTGCTCCTCTGTGTGTCACCCATCACCCTCCCGGCTGCAGAGGGCCACAGCACAAAGGGAGCCAGCCTCCCGAACTGCCAACTGCTAAGTCCCATTTAATAGCAACACTGAAAAGCAGAGGAACAACGTGATTTTCAAGTCTCCAAAAGTTGCTTTGTCATCTCAATTTGTTTGCAATTTTCAGTAACTCCAACTTCAGTAACCACGCAACATGGTCTAGCAGTACATCTGGCCCTACCAGCTATGCAATGTCAGCATGCTAACCTCAAGCCCTTTAACTCCAGCTTTAAAAAGTTCATATAGCAAAGGCAACAAAAAAAAAAAAAAAGGACTGTTCTTGCTGTTCAAAAGCTTGACAGCCTGAAGCTAAAGGGGGAGTGTTATGAGAAGTGTCCACACTCCATCCTCAGATTTAAGAGTCCTGACAAATGGCCAAGCTCGTACTAGTGCCATTTTCTTGACAGTATCCATACGAAAAAAAAAAAGAACATAGGAAAATATGCCAAGCAAAATCTAGAAAAGTTTCGTAGCATCAATACTGTTTAGCCTGTACACCTGCGTGACTTTTTTTTAAAAGGTGGCATTTTCATTAACCAGTATGAAACAAAAAAATAAGTCTACTATTTTTCTATGACTCTAGAGAAGCAGGAAGTGTAGAGGAAATGAACAGGAAGAAAGTTCTTCAAAGCAAAGGAGGATTCCTTGTAGCCAGCCAGCTGCACTTGCCAACTCTACCATCTGTGTCTTAAAGAACAAGAAAAGAGACCAACTCAGATGTGGCCGACAGAAACATTTTATGATTCAGAATAAATGCATTTGACCCCTTAATGCTCAAGATTTCAACAAAAACCCTCTTTTTCTTAATTCTTTTAATATTTCAGCTTAAATGCAGCAACCTAGACAAGGAACAACAGAACTGCAGCTCTGTTGTATCTGGAAGGCAAACCTGTCCAGATGAGGTCATGGGGCTAACAAGTCTGGCGGGGAACTCAAATTCCCCACAGTGTGAAGAAGTAAATCAGAAGATGCTTGAAAATGATACTGCCAGGTTGTCTCAGGAACCAGCTATGCCCCCAACTCACTTCCACCCCATAGCAGTGCTTTTGGACATGCTTACTACATCGCACTTGGGAAGTATTCCCAGAGGAAGTCTCTCTCCCGACCTCTGCAAGGTGTAGGAAATGTGTCCTGGAGCTCTCAGCCAGCCAGAGGCTTTGCTGAGCAAATAATATGGTCAAGAAGATTGGGGGGGGGGGGGGGGGGGGGACACCAAAACAAACACACAATCCTTTTTTTTTTTTTGCAAAATACGGTTATCAACCTCAAACCTCACAGCATAAATACAAAAAAAACAGTAACAGAGAAGCACGAAAGACAATTATATCTACTCTACAGAAGAGCTCGCTCTGACAAAGTCTGAAAAAAAGATGCCTTAAACTTTCATTTAAAAATGGTCTGGAATCACAAATAAAGACAGGAAAGCACACAGTAAAGGAAACACGAGCTTGTTGTCAAAAGCAGCAAATGACTCTACAATAGCTGATGATGCTACAGCACACCAAAAAAAGCTACCCTTCCCATTAAGAAAAAGCCAAGAGCAAACAGAAGTGCAACAAACAACGCAGAGGCACACTATATTACTCAGATGAAATTTGACAGAAGGAACACTTCAGGCGAGGAGTTGAAGATTGGGCCTTCACCCCCCACCCAACTTCAAGTCCAGGTCTACTGCACTGAACAAAAGCCCTACAACCCTAACAAGTTTCTAGAGGTGAAAATCTGCAGAGATGAAAAAAAGGGACCTCTGCACGTTTTCTGTTTACACTTTGAAAGAAGCCACTTCCCATCTTATACCTACCCTGGCATCCCAAACAGCTGCAGCAACACACAGCCACCCCGTGGCCAAGAGCTGTGCCAGTGGCAAAGGACAACAGGGCATGAATGGAAATGGGCACAAACTTGAATGTAAGAAGTTCCACCTAAACATGAGGAGAAACTTCTTTCCTATGAGAGTGGCAGAGCCCTGGAAGAGGCTGCCCAGGGAGGTGGTGGAGTCTCCTGCTCTGGAGACATTCAAACCCTGCCTGGACATGTTCCTGTGGGACCTGCTCTGGGTGGACCTGCTTTGGCAGGGGGTTGGACTAGATGATCTCCAGAGGTCCCTTCCAACCCCACAGCATTCTATGTGATTCTTAAAAAAGGCTAAGCAGCTGCCCTCAAGGAAACGCATCTGCCAAGTGGATCTCCTCAGTAGGAGGCGACCTATATGAGCAGCTTGACCTTCACATCTCAGTTTGAGATTTCCAAAGTGACAAATATTTTAACCCACGAACCAAATTCAACATGAACTCTTTCAAGGCAGACTACGGGACCTCCCTGGTGCGTGTTCTGAGAGCACTACCACACTTTGCAGGATCTCCTTTAAAGAAGCACCAATGTGTACTTAAGCATACCCTAACCTCAGACACCCACAGAAAAAATACAAGAATTTTATTCAGTAAAAAGAAGTCAGCACAGAGAGTCACTACTTTGATATTTACTGACAGGAAGTGAAAAATGGCTCAGTCTCAACTTTCTGCAACTCTGAAACAACATCCAAAACTTCCAGAGACAAGGGAATTTAAAATAGCTATCGTTTTAGAGCTAGCTATATGCTACACTAAAAAGCTCTGCGGAACAAAAGCTTTTTAGCTACAAAACCTAGCGTTTGTGTGAATTTATCAAGCCTTAATTTGGGGGTAGGAAGGGTAGTGATCCAAGAGAAGATAAAGGTAAGCAGCAAAACAAGACATAAGGCCATCCTAATAAACTGTTTCTGAACAAATGAGCCCCAAATAGGTAATATTTAATTTCATTCTAATGAGATCTAGCGTTTTTCCTCCTCTTAAATGTTAGTACAAAAAAAGGACATTACTTCCCTAACTCACCCACACAAGAAATTAAAGAATAGAAAATACATAACTACTTCAATTCTAGCCCAATATACATCCAGGCAATGCAATGAATTAAGCAGATGCCTCTAAGAAAATTAATCATGCAATTAAAAGCTATTATACTACAGCTCCACAAAGGCAGAATTAAGTTTATAAAGACATTTCTTAAGCACTTCACTACAAAAAACTGGATATTAAGCAGTTTTTATGCACTGCTGCACATTGGGGCTGTGAAGCTGGGACTTCATCTTTAAAGGGAACAATGCCAGCTTTTGCAACAGTAATCATCCCAAACGCAGAGCAGTTGAGTTTAATTTTTTTAGCTGCACAGTCAATTACCACTTGAATCACAGAGCCCACTACTTTAGCTACATTGCCTAAAAATCATTAAGATTACCTAGATTTATGCAGCATGATACATGGCCTAATTGCACGATTATTTACTTCCATTCTACAAAACTTTTTTATTTTTTTCAGGGCCTCATAGGCAAGACAGTAAATGAGGCAGATTACGATAGGAGCAAAGAGGATGTTAGCTTGAATTAGAAACTGAAACAAGGATTTCTTTACAATCTGGGACTAAGATACAGTCAAAAAACTAACAGCAATCTCTGAACCCAAAGTAAAGTCAACCACCCACAAGGCACTCATGTTCCAGAAAAAGATCTTGCTCCATGGGGCCACTTATGAATGTTCCCATATTTTCAAATAAATTCTCTTCTTACAGTCTGGCAACCACCACCCCAGTAACTCACACGAATACACAAATGTGCACAACTTTAATCCCAAAAATCTTCACAGGATTGCCAATTAAAATGAGCCCACAGTTACCCTAGTATTTAAGGTGAGGCATCAGGCATATCCAGCAATCACTACTCACAACTCCAGGCTATATCCCATCCACCCCCCTGAAAAAGTTATGCAATAATTAACCTCCAATATCCACCCTATGTTAGGCAGAGTAAATGAATACAAATCACGTGTAGCTCCGAGCTCCAGATTACTTGCTGGGTACTTGAACTAGAAAGGAGGTAGGCTTTTTAAAAGGGAGTTAGTTATGACTAATGACAGCAACTTTGGTCTGTAATGTAATTAAGGGATTTGACAGCTCAACTGCCAATTCCCTCCCTTTTCTTCCAGTTTGTCAGAACACAACCATTGTCCCTTAAATCATTATACAAGAACCATTTTCTTGTTTAAACACGCTATAGGGGAAGACTCTAGGCGTATAATTTGTCAGCTTATGCAGTATTAATGTGGCAACAACATTAATCCATTAAAAATATAATTTCATTTAAGAAACTATTTAGAGATTCACAACTCATAAAAGCAACTTGGTAGACAAGTACTTGATAAATAAAATTTCAGCTTTGCAGTTATTACATTCTGAAGTTCAGTTTTGTTGTGGCTTTGTTTTTTAGCACGGGGGTTTTAGCACTACGTGTTAATAAAACACATTCTTTCATCATATTATTACTAAACAAATTATATTGATTACTTCCACAACAAAGAGGATTTAGGTGTCCAAATCATCCTACAAGTCAAAAAATGGAAAATGCAAGTCCCCTGTCTTCTGGAAGAAAATTCTGTACTCCTATACACAGTGTTTTAACATATCATTTAGCAAATACCAGCTTTCTCTACAGCAGTCACTGTACTTCAAAACCTTTTAGTAATTAAAAAAAGTTCTCAGATTAGATGGATTAAGTGTAGCACTGGACAGCACAGGAAAAACACATTTTTGTCCCAAAGAAATCTGCTGATCGTCAGCCTAGCAGCCATCAAGAGCCAACTAATCTTTCCGCATATATTATACTGTGGTAATAATAGCCACTTCAAGTATTGCATAAACTCCACACTCAAGGCTATAGCCTTTCCCTAAATACGCTGTAACCATCTCACAAAGTCGGTGGATGTCACATGTAATTAGCTAGAGGACAGAAAAGCCTTCCTGACTAGCACAAGTCCCTAGAAAGATGCACTTTCAAAATTCATCAAACTTCTTCAAGACTCAAGTTGAACCCAGTGCTAATGCATGGCCAACCGATTACACCAAGAGCTACACCAAGAGCTTAACAGGTGGAATTTTCAGAAGTCCTCAATATTGACCTAACTGTCCTCACCAAAGTCACTGACCAGCCTCAACAAAGATAATTTCTCAAGGGCCTCAAGTGCTAACATCTCACCAGTAAGAGATAATGAAGATGAACTTGGAACTTCCCTTGAAATGCTCAAAGCCAGTACCAGTCCTAGGAAAGCTTGCACTTTATTCAGCATTACCATCTAACAGCAAAGCTTCGGATGTTCTGAAAATCACACACGCTTACCTAAGCCTACAAACAGATTTCAATGAAGACTAGCTTCTGAAAGGTCACTGTATAGGAAAATTCTACGAAGTGCCCCTGTTAGCTGTGCTAGTTTCTTCCCCCACCTTGAAAAGAACATACAGCCACCACTTCAACAGTAGAGCTACGTGAAACCAAGAAAGACTTTGCAGCTTTTGTCAATTTAAAAGTGTGCACAGGCAGTTATTTTTTAACTTTGTGTTTAGCTTGTGCAAACAGTCCCCAGCAACACTGCACGTTGATTAAAAATCTCTGATGATGCAAGATCAACTAGCTCACTAGGAAGCTTGCACTACGTTTAAGCAAGCACAAAAAGATGAGCTGTAATTTTGTCAAGCATCTTTTAAGTCCCTTTCTGAGCAACTGCAGTCAAAAAGCAGGGCGGAAAGGGGCTGGGGTGACTTTGAATGGATACAGCAAGGGTTGCACAACAGAGCGTTTGCTGGGGTTTTGCGCGTAGGCCCCAGCTGTCAAACAAGGCCACCCACAAATATGCACGTATTACAGCAATATGTCAAAGGGGTTTGGGGCTTTTTTGGATTCTAAGGAAAAGTAAGCACGACCCTAATCCCAGAAGAGAAAATGCATGAACACACATCTATCACCACCTTGCCTTCTCCACCTGGACAACTCAAAAAATTTTTATCCTTGGTAAGTGCCCAAAAACTAATGTTCCCAGCATCAAATACATCCTAAAGCAAGCAGGTAATCAAATCGAACTCAGAGAAGTTTACTCTGACAGTTCGCTGCTGTCTATTCAAACAGACTTCTTAGATTAATTCAGAGCAAAACTGGCACTAATCTTCTTGTCCAAAACCCAAGATCATCCCAGGCTCCAGAAGCAAAACGAGTCTGTCAGGCTCTTAACAGTGCTAACTAACACGGTTTACTCTGGAACAAAGAAATACTTTTCCACCAATAAAATGTGTTGCCAGTTTGTTTCTTCTAGTTTCTTCTAAACTCTTACCAGCCCTTACTGTGCTTGTGTGCAAGAAAAACTTGTTACAAAACATCTAACAAACTTCAATTTAAAATGAAACCAAATATTTTTAAATGAATGGCATTTCCAACTCAGGCTCTATTTTTAAATGTGGTATGTATCTTATGCCACTAATTCTTTTTTTTTCCTGGAAGCTGAGCGATTTTGAGTGAAGTCACATAATTTAAAATTTCATTAAAAATGCAAAGAGCTTTAGGACTACAAATAGCATAAAGCAGTTTGATATTCTAAGAAGCTTCCACTCGCAATTTTAGCATTCTCTGCCTTTCATTATATGAGACAAACTACATGTGAGACTTGAAATAAACTGCACTCACCATCTAATCTTTATTGAATATTGCTTCAGTTTATATGACTACGTAGGTCAGGAACTATACACATGCTTCAATTACGTATCAAGGTAGGCATGCTCTACCCTGTGCCCAGGCTAGACGGCCATTTTCATGCATAACAGAAGGCCTGGAAATACAAGACAAAGTTTAACCAAAGTTATAATGGCCACGAGAAGCAGTTAAACGATTTTTTCCACTTTACTCTCAAATAGTTAAAACACTTGCTAAACTCAATTTCACATGGACCTCTTAAGACATAGGCAATCAATGCAATGTGCAAGACTTGCATGCAAGCATCCTCTCTTTGCTGTTCCCTGAAATAAAATGGCCAACAACCAATCTGCACAATTTCAGAAATACCAAAGATTATAGTGCCTCAGAAAATTGTATCATAAAGAAATGCAGCCATCTTAGAAGAAAGTAATTAATCCAAACTTTCCTTCACACCCATTTATAAGAAAAGGTATCCAGTAATACAGAAATAGAATAGAAACCCAATTAAATGGAGAATAAATACAATATCTGAAATAAAGTATTAAAAAGCTGATTTAATGTCTCCACATCTAAAATCCTTTCCTCTTCTAATTTCAAAATATTTTTTCCAAGAGGTGCATAAAAAGATTCTTCAGAGAGAAAAGAACATCTGATTAGAGAAAAAGTAATGTCAATATGTTTTTTGAAGACACTCGTTTCATAATTAGCGCATAGGACTATTCTCATATTGTGTACATAAAACTACCGATTTTGAGAAGTGACCATTTCCCTTTCCCAAAATCCTACATTATGCACACAAGAAGAATTCTTAACCAGCTTGTCAGGAACTGAGAGTCCCCAAGCATGATGTACTGTACCGTAAGTACATCAGCGACAGTTTTAAAATTATTTGACACAGCCCAACAGAGAAAACAAAGAGGTCCTGGAAGTGGCCTTTGGCACTCCAGAATGAATGCTTTTGGGCACTCAGGTGTTCCTTGCAACGTCTTGGGATAATCAGCCATAATCCAAATATAAAGACTGCAAGTCTTCGTCCACGTGGAACGAGACACAAACCCTCCCTCAAAGACGGGTAGAAGACAGACCACAGAATATAGGCTGGAGATCAGGCACCTCACCTGGATTCACTGTAGATTCATTTTATTCTCCACCTCCTGAAGTCTAGGTAGTAATCACCAGATACTGAGTATTTTGGAGTCACCACCATTGAACTACTGGTACAGAAATATTTACTGGAGGAGGAATTCACACCTCCACTTCCCATATCCTGGTGAAACGCCCAAAACACTGGGCTGTCAAACTCATGTCAGTCTTTCCTCTTTTAGCTTGGCAGAAGCACCTACCCTGAAACGACCAGTAATCTGTAACAGAGGACGCTCCTATAGATATGGGTGCACAGGGAAGCAAAGCTAACCAACAGCAGAAATGCAGATGGTATCTTGTTTCGGTCTGAAAATTTTAAGCTCTGGCACATTGTGAGAAGTACCTTTGAGAACTTAAAACCCCAATCCTCCTACCATGCACCACATGCCTTCCCGAACAGCTCACTTAGGTTTCAAGTCTTCCTTCTTCATTTAACATCACATGGTTGGAGAGCTAACTCCCAACTTGGTTCTCTGTCTGTGTGTAAGGTTATTTTCCAGCTACCAGGTATGGTAAGTCTTCATTCATTAACTGTCTGTTCAAAGCTGTGCAGCTATACAAAAAAAAAAAAAAGCTTCTTCCAAAGATATTTTTGCAATCGTGGGGAAAAAAACCACCTTTTCTATAAATTTCATTACATAATTGCAGCCAAGTACTCCTTTTAGAAAAACTAGCCTAAGCTAGTTTTCAGTGTTCAGTGGCCTATTTCTAATGCAAAATTCTAAGAATAAAATTAATGAGACAAAAAAGTAAAAAATAAGCAATAAACTCCATTTGACATATCATTAGCAACCTGAAGCATGAGAATCCAGGCTCAACATTCAATAATTTTCTTGCCGGGAGCAGACTACTAGTTAAAAAGATCTGTTTGCATGAAAAAAAAACCTCTCCCTACCCATGCCACGTTTGGGCAAAGATCTCTGAAACACTGAACTCGTCAACTGGGAAGCCAAAACCTCATCATTTTGCCGCCACTTTTTTCACAACCCTAAAGTTGCCAGCAAATCAATCACTCAGAGAATCAAAAAAAATATCTAACTCAGACTTCTGCTGTTAAGTCAGCAGTAAGTGCTGCACTGGCCTATGTCAGCGTTACAGCGGCCTTAGTCATAGGTCAACGAAACAACCAAGAGCAAACATATAAAATAGAATTTTAGGCCTGCATTTTTAATACCACTATGAACAGAATGCAGGAATTACCTACTAGAGCTGCTGCTTTTTAACTAAAAGCTCAGCAGCCACATGCTCAAGTCAAGAACCTCTTAGATCATTTTAAAGCCATCAAAGTTTTAGGCCTAGGGTCAGTGCAACAGTATGAGCTCTACACTAGTTAGAGCTATGTTATCAGTTTTGATCCTGCCCAAGAACTGGATTTATTTTTAGCACTCACTATGACACAAGTGTAATGGCTCCAAAACCCAATATATTTCACCACAATCCTGCTGCAGTACAGAAAGGACTCTCTGTATACGGTTAACTCCAGCTCTGAACACTGCTGTCAAAATTCGTTTTTCCTAGGTCAGCTCCAACTATTAAGCGAGGTTTTTGCTCCAAAACCTCTCAAAACCAGTAACAATCTTTCTCCACCACAGCACAGCCCCTACGTACAATTAACTCTGCAAGGCATTTGAAGCTAAACATCTGCCTGCTGCCGCTACAGTACATCTGTTCCAAAGTCCACCAAAACTATATGCTAGCAATGCTTCTCTATGGCTTGACTCATTAGTTGTAATTGCATACTAATTACATATTCCAGAATTACAATCCTCCTCGATGAAACCCAATGTGTTCTTGTTTGTAACACATCTCCATGTTGACTGGAGCTGAGGTCACGCCAAAGCACAGTTCACCCATCGCATTAGGAAAAGAGGTTTTCTTTTTTAGCTTGGAAGAAGCGATTGCCACATCTCCTCATTGAGACCCTTGCAGCATCACACAGCAGCTAAGCACGAGTCCTGCCTTACTGAATGGATGAAAACCAGGGCAGAGCACACAGACTTCACCTCTCCTGCCACACAGAGCAGTGACCCCGGCAGAGTGAGAGGCCTGCCACCATTATATTTACAATCCAAGATGAGTTATTATATTTTTAAAAATATTAAGAAATAAATAAAAGGACGTGAGTCATGGCAGGGCAGGCGTATTTGCCACAGGAGCCAAAAAATCAATACAGCCAGAGCTAAGGGGCAGCCCCTGCGTTGCTCCGGAGCATCCCGGGCTGGGGAAGGGGGGTGGTGGCAGCGGGCAGGCCGGCTGCGATCGCCCAAGGAGGGCTCCCGTTAATCCTCGCCATCACAGAGCTCCCGTTAATCCCAGCCCCCGGCTCGGCAGCCGGCCCCCACAAAAGGAGGCCGAAGCGGCAAGGGGAGGCCTCGGCGGCGGCCCGGGCCAGCCCCCGTTGGCAGCCGCCGGCCTCCCGGGCGGAGCGGCAGCGGGCAGGGCGTTAGGTAAGCGCCGGGCCGGTCTGATGCAATAGCTGTACGTGCAACGCCCGGTGCCGGGCCCCGTCGCCGGCGGGAGGATGGATACAGGTCAGGTCCAGGTCGAAGCCATCCTCCTGGTATCGCCTTTTGTTCCTGCTGACGATCTCTTTGATGATGGCGGTCATGTCTGGCAGCCGGGGGCCGCTCCGGGACAGCGCGCAGGGGCCGTGCAGCGGCGGGGCGCTGGGCCGGGAGGCGGCGGCGGGCCCTCGGCCGTCGGGCGGCCCCGGGAGCGGGGCCTGCTGCACCAGCGGCTCAGCCCCAGGCGGGCACGCCTCCCCCCGCGGCGGCGGCGGCGGCTCCCGGTGGTGGCGGCGGCGGCTGCCCCCTCCTCCTCCTCCTCCGAGCAGGGCGGG
>NW_015090792.1:1427522-1453479 GCF_001431845.1 Calidris pugnax | reverse complement strand
CCCCGACCACCATCCCCCCGGCTCCCGCCCCCCCGCGGCGAGGGGGGAAGGGGCGAGGAGGCGGCCGGCGGCCGGCGGAGGGATACGCGCCGCCGCCGCGCCGAGCGGTAGTGCTGCGTCAGGGTCACGTGGGCGGTGCGCTGCGCTGACGGTGGCCCCTCCCCCCGCGGGCGGAAGTGGCCGGGCCGGGCCGTGAGGTGGGCAGCGGGGCTGGGCCTGTGGCGTCGCCTGCACCCCCCTCCCCCCGGTACTGCCGCCGCTGCCGGGCTGCGGGAGCCCGGCCGAGCGCCGAGGGGAGCGGCAGCCCGGCCCCTTCCTGTCTTTTGCGCTCCGGAGGACGGGACTCCCCCCGCCCTTTCCCTAGTCAGGGCCCATCGCCGGGGGCCGCCCCCGCCTCTCCGGCCGCCGTTGTGCAGTTTAGCGTAGAGCCGAGCGGCCCGGCTGCCGCCCGCCTTCCCTCCCTCCCCTCCGCGCAACGCGAGCGCCTACCGCCCCCTGCAGCCGCCCGGGGTAGGGAGGGAGCGGGGGTGCGGGCCGCCTGCTGCCCTCGGGCCCTGCAACCGAGCGCTCGGGGTGGGGACGGGAAGGTGCCCCCCGGCCCGGCTCCCGGCGGCCGGCTCAGCGGCCGTGCCGTGCTGTTTTGGTGGAGCTTGCGGTGCCTCCTTCCCGCGGTAGTCACCTTGATCCTGACGGGGGAAGAGCTGCCTCTGAATGCTCAGAGCAGCCTTTAAATTCCTTTGGAACTCGAGCAAATAAATCCCATTGCACAAGGTTCTGCTTTCTCTATGCTGAAAAATCCCGTACCTCTTTCGTTATTCCCGGTGTGAATGATTTGCAGGGAAAGGACTCTCCGGTGACCTGGCACAGCCCGAGCTGAGCACGAAGCCTGGCTGCAGCCTCAGCTACCGGTTTCCATCTTTCTCAGAGTTTGGTAGGGCATGTTTGGCGGGGGTGGGGGTGGGGAAACGGTGTTGTGTGATTATTTTTTGCTTTTGTGTGCAGAAAGGTGAATTGTTAGTCTATTGAAGTAATACAAGATTTTAAGGCAGGTTGGAATGTATGACTTTTGGAATGGAATCTGCTGGAGATAGCACCTGCCCCACCTACCAAGGGGTGAGGACAGAGCTTGCCATATAATACATTTGAAGAAATGGGGCAAATAAACCTGTAAATTTGCCTTCCTCAAACATACTGTCTTCACTTCATTCTCTTGTTGGACAGTTAAGTGATGTGAGGGATCTCCCATGGACGTCAAAGTTAACATACCTTTGAAGGAGCAAGAGGGGAGTTATTTAAAGGGAGCAAGAGGGTGATTATTTGTTTTCTAAAGGGGTGATGGACATCTTCAAAAATCTGTAAGGAACAGAAACAAAAGGAAAATGAAAACATTTCCTATACAACTGGAAAAGAGACACCATGGAAAGGACCAGCTTGGCAGGAAGAGGAGAACCTATGCACCCCTTTTTCCCTTCTCTCCATGAAAAGCAGATGTAAACTGGGCAGGGATCTCCCTGAAAAACAGGTCCTGGGTTTAACTCATAAGTCCTACTCATATGTGTCTGAGGCTCGCAGGGAAAGACAGCTTGCTGAAGAGACTTTGTGTCTTGCTAGACCCATCAGAGCACAGTGAAGACGGCCCTCACAGGAACACCAGTAGGAAACATCTCCATGGTTTGCTTCGTAATCGCATTACCCAGGGAATGCCTGTCAAATATGTTTGAGCAGGGCAACTTGGAGTAAAATAGCACTGGTTTGTATACTGTTTGGATGCTATGGGAAATTGGTTAATAAGGAAGTCTGGCAAGTAGGAAAAAATGGATAAAACACAATACTCTGTGCGTATAAGAAGATGTATTAAATAGCAATTTTTGCATATATAAATTAGGCAACACTTTGAAAAACTTTCCTTTTCCCTTCTGAGGAACAGCAAAAAGCAATCCAGAAGTGCAAGATAAATTCAATGTCTTGTTCGATCTTTAAACAGCTTTTAAGAGGTGCTGAAGTCCACCTGCTAATGGCTGGAGCAGGAAGAGGAATGGGAGGGTGAAATGCTAGGCTTCATCTTTAAGAGCTCAAAATAAACCGGAACATAAGGTGGAGGGATTTCCTGGGTTGCTGCAGCCTTCAGCCTTTGCAAATACTATATTATATAATTCCTTTCATAAATGTATCCAGTTTCATCTTAAGATCTTTTGCCATCATTATTCCCACCAGGAAGCTGTTCCCAGAATCTTCTTCTGATTTTCATGCTAAATATATTTGTGACTGGTTTGTAGCCATTTATTCTTGTTCCAGCTTTGGTCTTAAATAGCCCCTGCTCCATAGGATTTACCTTTTACCCTTTGAGTGCTTGCAGACAGAAGTGTCCCTTTTGGCTGTCGTCTGACTAGGCTAAGCTAGCTGAGCTCCTCTAACTTTCTACTCACCCTCATCTCAGCAGCAACGTTCTGCTCTGGATTAATTATTTATGTCTCTTTGATATGGATGACCAGAATGGCATGCAGTGTTCCCGAGGGTGTCTTGCCAGCACCAAGGACAATGGTATTAATCCCTTACAATCTCTGCCGGGGAACGTTGCTCCCAAGATCTTTCAGGGCCTTGTTTTCACAATGACACATTGGCAGCTCATTGTGATTTTGAGATCAGCTCATGTGTGTCTGCAGCAGGATTGTACTGTTCCTTTCCCAAACTTCAAATGTATGAAACGAAGCCGCGAAACCTACCTTTAGGTCCTGGACTCAGGGATTATCCATAGACAAATACAGATGTGGCTAGCAAATCAAGACCCTCACAGAATCACAGAATCGTAGGAGTTGGAAGGGACCTTCAGAGATCATCTAGTCCAACCCCTCTGCCAAAGTAGGGTCACTTTGGCCGCAGGCTAGACAAGAATGCATCCAGGTGGGTTGGATCTCCAGAGAAGGAGACTCCACACCCTCTCTGGGCAGCCTGTTCCAGGGCTCTGGCACCCTCAAAGGAAAGTTTTTCCTCATGTTGAGACAGAACTCCCTGTGTTCCAGCTTGTGTCTGTTACCCCTTGTCCTGTCACCAGGCACTATTGAGAAGAGCCTGACCCCATCCTCTTGACACCTGCCCTTTAGATATTTATAAGCATTGATAAGGTCCCCTCTAGGTCTTCTCCAGGTTAAACAGACCCAAGTCTCAGCCTTTCCTCACATGCTTCAGTCTCCAGATCATCTTTGTAGCCCTTTGTTGGACTCTTTCTGGTAGTTCCCTGTCCTTCTTGAACTGGGGGGCCAGATGCAGCAGAGTAGAGGGGGAAGATGACCTCCTTGCTGGCCACGCCCTTTCCAATGCACCCCAGGAGACCATTGGCGTTCTTGGCCACAAGGACACATTGCTGCTCACGGTCAACTTGTGTCCACCACGACTCCAAGGTCTCTCTCTGCAGAGCCCCTAACCTGCCCCAGTGCATGGGGTTATTCCTCCCCAGGTGCAGGACTCTACACTAGCCCTTGTTGAATTTCATCAGGTTCCTCTCTGCCCGACTCTCCAGCCTGTCCAGGTCTTGCTGAATGGCAACAGGGCCTTCTGGTGTGTCAGCCACTCCCAGTTTTGTGTCATCAGCAAGCTTGCTGAGGGTACACTCTGTCCCCTCATCCGGGTCGTTTAACAAGACTGGACCCAGTACTGACCCCTGGGGAACACCACTAGTCACAGGCCTCCAACTGGACTCTGCACTGCTGAACACAACCATCCAGCCAGTTCTCCATCCACCTCACTGTCCACTCATCTAACCCACACATTACTACTGGAAAGGAATGATCAGCCAGCAGCAGGCTGGTAGTCTCTCCTGGCTCCTGCAGCTCCTGATCAACCTGGTGTGGTGACAGCACAAGCAAGACCTTGCCATCTTCAGGGCTGTGCAAACGGAGAAAGCTCCAGTGGTACCAGAGGGATGGAGACTTGGTGGAGACCACCGTAGGATCAGATTCTAGAGTGAGTGTCCTACTTCAAATGACACAGGACTAATTTATCTTCTAATGCTTGGGAAAACTGCACTTTTAGAAGACTCGGGGGTCTGAACTTGTACAAAGATTTACTTTATAGCCAGCCAGGCTCTGTGGGTTTCAAGGTCTCAGTGTTTTTGAGCCTTGCCAGGTGCAGGGACAAGGAGGAGCAAGGCCTGGGCATTTGACCCAGGCTGACCAACAGGATTATTTCATGAATGTCACGTTCAATATAAATTACACAGTTTGCTGAAGTGTTTCTCCTCGTCTATGATGGCTATGATCCTGAGAACCTGGGCCCTGGTGCCGGACCCCTGCGCCCTTCCCTTCCTCCCGAAGCCATGGCACTCTCAGTCTCCAACATTTGCTGTCCACTGCTGGGAGTGCACTGCTTCCTCCTGACAGAACTGGCTGAGTATAATCCTTGTATATTTTATATGGTTTTGGGATCAATATTGGTTCTTTAGTGTTACTAATGTTAATGTCAGGCAGCAGTGACACAATGTAGGTTTCGAGCTTTTATTACTTGTGTGAGTGTTTGCATTTCTCCTTAATTGCAGCAAAACCGGTGTCACTAAGAGTGGGAGAAAAACCAGAATGGCCCTAAATATTTTCCTACGATTATGGTAATTGGAATACAATGGCGTTTTCCTAGTGCATGAAACTCAGACAGTGAAACGATTGATTATCCTTTTTCTATTCAAAAAGCGTGATTGCAAGAATGAGTATAAGCCTCAAGTTAATAGCAAAAGCTGTCAGCATCACTAATTACATCTAGTTCATTTTAAAAACATCAAAGGTAAACTGTTCACATATTCTACATAGATTGAAAAAAGAAAACAGTTCTCTAGAAGATTATAACCTTATTTACCATCAAAGACTGGAGGAGCAGCAGAAAAGGCAGGCTGCCTGTAAATCAGTAGGTGCATTTAAACACTGACACATTTCTTTTCTGATTAAATTTTTCTGATAAAAATTTTTCTGCACATGGATTTAATGATGGAAACACCACACATGGCTGGAGTGATGACTGGTGGGGTGGATGACATCCCGCCTGGGTGACTGGACAGTGTGCCTGGGGTTCAGCACGAGCCAGATCAGCTGCAGGGAGGAAATTCAGCATCACATTCTCTACCTGAGGCCGTGCTGGTGGAGCAAGTACAGTGGAGGAGTTACGGAGCAGAAGATCTGATCTGTTATTAAAGAGTGGGAGAAAAAACAGAAGGGTCTGAAATGTTTTCCTATGGTGATGGTAACTTGAACACAGTAGTGTTTTCCTAGTGCATGAAACTGGAAAAAAAACTGGAAACTTGAAAGGAGAGCAGAAGATATGCTCCACAGGTCTCTGTCTGTGGCAGCCACCAGCAGCTTCAGGAGGCTCCTTGGCGAGTGAAGCACCTGCCTTGGTGTACAAGGAATGATGTTTGAAAATGACCCATAATAAAATTAGCATTGTATGAAAAGCTAACTGCTCTTGACAAATGAATCACAACCCTGCCAGGAAGCCGCGGGACAAGGTGTGAATGACAGGGGAGCACAAAGGAGAGTGGTGAGGCTCTCTGGGTCTGAAAGGCTTTAAACCTTCAGCGGCAGGGACACCCCAGCGGAAGGGTTTGGGGGGCAAATTGCCAAAACTTTGGATTAATTACTCTTGTTACAAAGATCCCCTTCACCTTTTTCTGGACATTTTTCTGTTATTATCTATAGAGATATATTCTAGAGAAGAGATATATTCTGTTATTAGAGATATATATTAGAGATATATTCTGTTATTATCTACAGAGATATATATCTGTTATTACCTGTAGAGATATATATATCAACTGTTCTCATTACAAGTTGAAATGGGCAAATCATTACCTCAGTATCTCTTAGCAAACTACAGATGAATCCTTACGTTTCGACGATTTTCATTCTGGCAGATCCCTGTAGCATCCCAAACCCCGCGTTTTCCGAAACTTTCCCTTATTTTTAACCTTCTTCTGGCGGGCGGAACCTTCGGTGCGGGGCGGCGGGAGCCGGCCGGAGGGGGAAGCGCGGGACGCGCCGCCGCCGTGCCCGGGCCCGCGCTGCTGCCGCCGCTGCCGCCGCCGCCACCTTCCTTCTTTCTTTCCTTCCTTTCCTTCCTTCCTCCTTCCCTCCGCCTGTGCCTCCGAGAGACCGGCCCGAGGGGTGAGTGACCCGGCGGGAGGGAGAACGAGAAGCCGCCCGCCGCCTTGCCGGCACCTGCTCTGGCGGCGGGAAGGTCACGGGCGGCGTGTCCGGCCCGGCCCTCACCGGTGCCGCCTTCGCCTCACCGCGCCGCCATGGCCGGGCCCCGGGGCTCCCCGATGCCTGCTCCCGCCCTCACCGGGGCTCGGCTGGGCAGGGCGGCCGTGCCCCTTCCCTCCCGTCACCGCCGGCCCCACACCGGTCTTGGTGGCCTGTCTGGGGAGCAGCCCCGGGGAGCAGAAGCCGAGCCCTTGGAGGGGAAGCGGGGAGAGGCCGGGGTGCCCTTCCGGGAACCGAGCCGTGCCCTCGGCCGCCCTGAGGCAGCGTTAGGGGTCTGGGGTCTGCTGGGCAGTTAGCTGTCTTCCTCGTTATCTCGGCCATCTACCTAGAAAATACGTGCTAAAATTCTTGCAGGGCAAGCAGAACTTCGTTGGAAAGGTTATGCTTAAATTTCTCTTCTGCTAAAGCTTTTTCTTATGATTGGTATTCAGGGCAAGGATTGCATTAAACGTGTGTTTTTTCCGTTGGGCTTTGGGGCTTTTTTGGAAGCTTTTTTGCTTGTTTGCCCTTTTTATTGTAATTAATCAGGCTAAAGAGAATAAGCAGAATCTCCTAGCTCTGCTTAGATGCCTAAGCAGGCAAATTTTACTTGATTTCCAACTAGGTGTGCACAGCAACAGCCTTAATTTTTATATTCCTGAGCAGAGAACAAAGAATTTAAAAAAACGAAACCAAAACTGTTTTACGGGCCCACACTGGAATATCGTAGCGAGCCGCTGGCGTCCTTTGGTAGATGAGTGGTGGTGCTTCTCCTGCTGCCAGCCTGGCAAACCCCTGAGAGCAGGCCCTGTGCTGGGGCATCGCCTGGAGTCCAACACAGGGTGGACATCATGCGACCACTAACCAGGCCAGGAGGGGGGAATTCCAGGATTTCTTGGCTGTAGGTAGCCCGGCTTCTCCCTGGCTGACAGCTCCATTTGGAGACCAGCCAGGGAGCGCTGGAAGCTGTCAGAGGAATTGCCACTGCTTTTGCCCTTGGAGTGGTGAAATCAGGCAGCGAGCAAGGAGAGTGTTGGGGACTCTCAAGCGGAAACCCCACCAGCTGAGGAGAAAGTAGACTGGGGAAAGAGGACCCCGTCTTGATAAGTAATTTTTCAATGTTTTAAGAAGAGATTTTTTTCCTCTCTACAGCATGCTCCCTGTACTGTACTTCCTGGGTTCAGCTTGTATAGCAGCCGGCCTTTTCCCTTGGTAGCCGTGTGCCACATCTAGCATTTTCAATTTTCCAGGGATATTAATAACTCAAAATATATTCTGCTAGGTGCAGGCTGCAGCTCTTAACCTCATTTTATTCAAATACAAGTTGTCACTTGCTCTTTAATGTGGGAATTGAGTGCCTTTCCTTTAAACTTCCTCTTAGGAAAGAGAACTCCCTGTTTAGATAATGTAGTTATCTTTGTCTCCATGACTTAGCATTCTGGGGTCAATAAAGGTCACAAAATGTCAGTCTTAATGGGAATACAAACTTGGCACTGAAATAAAGTAGTCTTTATTACTTTATTAGGGTATCGTATAGCTGAAAGGAATGCAGATTTCTTGAGGGAAGAGTGGAATCAGGACTTCTTCACATGTAGTCAGTCCAGAAGTAAGGCCTCGAATTGTTGCCGCCATTTCTTCTCTGCTTAGTGAGAGTGGGAGTGAAACCATTGTTATACTCAGCGCTGCATGTTTTGATCTTACACAGGATTATATGTTGGGGTTGTGCTATTGTTGAGATATTTCATTATAAGTTCATGGTAAGCTTTATGCCCACTGCATGCATGGGAAATAGTTTTTATAAAATTATGTTTATACATAAGACAGATGTTTTCTCAACTTTAAATTTCTTTCTTTCTGTCCCTCCCTGCACTATTTTACATTTAGTGTTGGGAGGCAAAATGGTGCATGCCGAAGCATTTTCACGTCCCCTGAGCCGGAATGAAGTGGTCGGATTAATTTTTCGTTTAACCATATTTGGTGCTGTAACATATTTTACCATAAAATGGATGGTTGATGCCATTGATCCGACCAGAAAGCAAAAAGTAGAAGCTCAGAAACAGGTAGGATTTTATTCATAAATATTTCTGTGAAATGCTGTCTTGTTCATTGCCACTCATACAGAGAAATCTGCTAACTGAAAGCTGGACTAGCAATAACCAATGAAATAATCAACAAAAACATGTGGAACAATCAAAAAAAGCTATAATTATTTTTTAGTAAATCTCAGGATCGCTGTTGTAGTGTCTTCTGAGAAAAAGATTTAGGTGTATTTCAAAACCAAAAGTTAAATGTTTCCTTTGGAAAGTATTGAAGGGAAATGTTGCAACTTTTTTTTTTTTTTTTTTATGGCTGACACACGTTTCACAGATTCAAACAGCAGTTTTGAGCAACCTAGTTCTATTTTGGGTGGGTTTGTGTTTTTAACAAAATCTTTGGGTAAAAAATTGGTCCCACTTTAAAAATCAGCTTTCACAATCTTTGCTAGCACCAGCCATTATATAAGAGGTTGCAATATTCCAAGAGCATATCAGACTTAACCACAAGTTTGAGTATAAAGAGAAACTGAATTGTGAAAGTGTGTTAACCCAAAGAATGAGTTTTCCTTTTAAATTGGGAAAAAGAAAACATTGAATACATAGAAAAAAAATATATTACTGGCTTCTGTGAATTATCGGGTTTGGGTTTTTTGTTTTTAAAATATACTAACGTCTCCTTGATGTGGTGCTGTGGAGGTTTGGGAGAGGCATGCTTTTTATAATCACAGAATTATATCTCTCATTAAAGCGTGTGTGTACTATTTGCAGGGTTGTGAATGAAGATAATTAAGCCCATGAAAGAGCTCTATAGAGTTCTATTTAATAGCAAGTTTCAGATTTTTCATCTGAATCCTGTGCAAAGTTTGTAAGGACTTCATCTGGTTCTTTTTGAAGTGTAACGTACCTATATCAGCTTTGAAATTCCTGTAGGGATGATGGAAGTTATTTTGTACTGAGATTACCTGTGTGTCTGCAAACCTGCTCTGAACAGCAAACTCTGTGTTTTAATGTTCATTTTGGTCATAATGTATGACTCGTGTTTTTGCGGGTGGGAGAGCTGGTGTGATGCTTATTTGATGGGAACTGAGACATATGACTTAGTTTCACTCAAGTGACAGCAAATCATTAGGAAATAGCAGAACCTTCTACTTCAGCCTTCTTCAGGATTCAGATAGCTGTTCTTTAAAAACTAATTTTTGAATTAAGCATTCGGTTTCTTTCTCTGATTTTCTTGGCGTTTTGTTTCCCCCAGGCTGAAAAGCTAATGAAGCAAATTGGAGTGAAAAATGTCAAGCTTACTGAATACGAAATGAGTATTGCTGCACATCTCGTAGACCCACTTAGCATGCATGTAAGAAGCTTTTCCATGCTACTCCAATGGAGGCACTTTGGACGTGGAAGATCTTGATTTTGACTTAGGATTACATGATTTGTCATATATATGTATCTATGGAAATACATAGAAAATATTTCTGTTTAGAACTAAAATTGCATTGTTGAGAGCCAAGGGTTTTTTAATGGCTTTTTTATTTTTGTGGCCTTACGCTACTTTTAAGCTTGTCAATATTTTATGTTGGCAGGGACCATGATGATAATTTCTAATACTGTTTTTCCATATTAGGTAACCTGGAGTGATATTGCAGGCTTAGATGATGTTATTACAGATTTGAAAGACACTGTCATTTTGCCCATCAAGAAGAAATATTTATTTGAGAATTCCAGGCTCTTACAGCCCCCAAAAGGTAGGAAGGAAATGTTAACGGATTTATATGTTCATATTTAAAAAAAAAAAAAAAAGGGAAGAAAAAAAAAAGGTTACAATTACCCAGAAGAGAAAGAGGAAGTATGTTGCTGGTCCAAAGTGCAACCATTAGGACTGATGCCAGGGAAAACCCTCAGGTTTTTTCTTTTCTCTTGCTGTGACATCAAGTTCTGGTGAATAAGTTTCATCTTAATAGTGAAGCAATAATTGTTTTCAGTTATTGATAGTACATTTTAGTGCCCTAATCTATGTAGCCTGCATTTTTAACTGCCTCAGTTGTCAATTTTTTTTCTCCTTATGCCCCATCTTGTCCTTTGGCAGAAGTGAGCTATGACTCTGCTGTACGGCTTTGTAAACTTGGTTAATATTTCTACAGTGTCGTAGAAACATGTCATAAACATGAGACATCAATGTAAGCTAATCTTGCAGATGTCTCGCTGTTCTAGTCCTAGAAACTCCAGTCATTCAAAGAGGCAGAGATTCCCATTTTTATTGTAGAAATCCTTAGATTTTCTCAGGAGTTGAGTTGCACGGTATTGAGGCAGTAAGCAAACTGGTGGGTGACAAATTAACTTTCCAACAGTAAAACAGAAGTTGGTGTTTGTCAGCTGGAATGCTTATAGCCACATTTGGTATATGTTACTGCAAACAAGCAGAATTTGAAGCTAAAAATGTTGGAGAAAATGCCAAAGTTTATCTCTACTGCTGTAATCCCTGAAATATTGTCTTCTGAAAATCCCCTGAAAGCTATTAATTACTGCCAGTGTCTGTGACCATCTCAGTTTCGTGTCCTAAGTGATGAAAAATGAAGCACTTTTGTAACTGGTATGGTTTTTCCAGGCTGCTTTCTGTTTAAGTCGCAAAACGAAACTGTCTGGAAAAGTATTTTAATGTCATGATCTAATAAGCTGAAGGAAAAAATTATTTATGAAAAAAAATAAATAAATTGTCTTTTTAAAGCAGACTTTCCATACAGAGTAAACTCCTGATTTTTATTGCTGTGTGTAAATAGGAAGTCATTGCTTCAGAGTAATTACGTTTGTGGTTGTCAGTCCCATAAACAGAAAAAAACCCCTAGTAATTCTCTGCTTCAGGCTTGACTTTTTTTTTTCTTTAAACTGTTTTTTTTTTTTTTTGCAACTATGTTACAAAAGCACTACTGTGAATTCTTTTACTATTATGAGTTCAAAGTAATATGAGGTATCATATTTAATTGTGAGTTACTTGTTTAAAATGTGGAGTTTTTTTATTCTCCCCCTCTGTGCTAAGTTTTATTATCAAGACTGAAACTGGCTATAAACAAGGCTTGTCAAATCGTTAGAGGAAATAAATAGGGTTTTAGTTATATGTAACCTTAATAGTCTCAGTAGTAAAACAGCCATCTTTGAGACAAATGTCTCTTCAATTTCACCATACCTGTTTTTAGATATTCTTAGCTGCAATTTTATAATAAGGGTATCTTAAATAACTCTGTATTTGATTTGAACCCTGTGTAGCTTGGTTTCTTATCTTTTAAAACTTTGATAAAATAGAAGCCCAGACACTATCAGGTCTGTTACACCAAAGCATGTTTTTTTGTACAGTGACCAGAGAGCATTAACGCTGTTACTTTTTCAGGAGTACTTCTCTATGGCCCTCCTGGTTGTGGCAAAACACTGATCGCCAAAGCTACCGCAAAGGAAGCAGGTTGTCGATTTATTAATCTCCAGCCTTCAACATTGACAGACAAATGGTATGGAGAGTCTCAAAAACTGGCTGCTGCTGTCTTCTCCCTTGCTATAAAGCTACAACCATCCATCATTTTTATTGATGAAATAGGTAAAAAATATATATTTTTTTTTTTTTTGTAGGTAACTATAGCAGAGTGACATTAAACTGTAGGTTCAAGTTGATGGGTATATTGATCTACTGTCATCTTTTCCTTAAGAGTGATAATGGAACAAGGTCTACTAGTATAAGTAGTATGGTAAAGTAATGGTGTCAAATTAGAAAAAACAGTGTATTTGTTCTTCATGTTAGTGGAGGAAATTAGAAATAGAACAAGTTGTTGCTTATTTTTGGTTGGGCTAAGGTGGTTCACAAGGAAAGCTTTACTTCTGTCAAGGGAACTACTTATTCAGGAAACACATCACCAAATACACTTCAGCACTTCTGCCGTGAGGAAAATAATGGAAAATAAAATAGAGCTTTAGGACAACTCGGGAATAGTAGTTTAATAAGGCTGAAGAAGTAGGAGGAGGAGTTCAGCTAGGAAGATACCAAGCTGCCAGTTGTACAGTGCATTTGGACTTGTCACATTAGTGTTTAAGTCCCTGTGAACTTGAGCAGTTCAGTTAAAATTGCTCATTGTAGCACTGGCACTTCTTCAAGTGAGTTGTACCGTTTGCAGAAACAGAGCCTGGTAAAGCTTTTCCCCTTTCCACAGTTCAGGTTTATGAGGGGGATACGTTCTTAAGATGCTTTCTATCCTTTTATATAGGTGTGAAAAATGTATTTTTCTAGCTGTTGGAAATTCTTTAGGCAATCTGTAGCAGAGGTAGAGCTCTGAACAACAAAGTGTATAGCCTACTTTATGTCAGTCTTGCAGCTTGCTGTTCTGCAGTGCTTTGGTGTCTTGTAGCTTGCCCAGCTCTGAATGCTTCCATGAGAAATTAAGGTGAAAGTTGCACTTCCCATGAATTCAGGAAGTGAAAATTTGGAGCATGAAATCTGGGAAACTTATCTCATGCGATAGGTACATACTTGTGTAATGTAATTTAAAAGATGTGCTTAAAAATATGGTGGGATTTCACTCCCCGTTCTTGGTCATGAGAAGTATTTTTCATTTGTTGACAATGTTTATTAAAAATAAGATGGAGATTCCAAACCCACCTGGACACATTCCTCTATAACCTGCTCTGGGTGGACCTGCTTTGGCAGGGGGTTGGACTAGATGATCTCCAGAGGTCCCTTCCAACCCCATACCGTTCTATGGTTCTATCAGCACAGGTTTACACATGAGAAATCAAACAGCATAGTTTCTATGGCAGTGCTGAAAGTAAACTGCTTTACTGAATCCTTTAATACAGATTCCTTCTTACGAAATCGGTCGAGTTCTGATCATGAAGCTACAGCTATGATGAAAGCTCAGTTCATGAGTCTGTGGGATGGACTGGACACCGATTATAACTGCCAAGTAAGTACACAGGATGGTGGGAAAAGTAATGTGATTCTTCTCTCTCAGTTATTGTGCGTTGAGCTGTTTGGGAAGAGTAGTAGATTGCATGTAGTAGTAATTGCCAAAAGAGTTTCTTTACTTGTCGGTGTTAGTGATTACCAGTATTATGGGAATGAGATGAGTTATATTAATAGATTGTTTTTCTTCTTAAGAAAATTGGTTTTGTATCTATTTTGTTTTAAATTAAGAGGTGTTATTTTTAGAAGTGTCTTAAGTCTCAATAATATAGCTGTATAGTTTGAGCTGTTGAAATTAGGACTTTTTATACTGTTTTGAAAACCATTTTGTCAATAATATTTTCTTGAGGTGAAGTGAATCTTTGATTTCAGGAAAGGTATTGAAAGATCTAAGTATTCATCTCAATTGCAAGTTGGTTGGTTTGTTTCCAGAAAAGCATTGGACTGGCATTAGACAAGCGCTAGATTCTGCAGTTAATCTTAAAGGGTAGAGAAGTTGGTGTTATCCAAGGGCAGGTTCTGTTAAATAGAACCATGCTTCCATCTCATTATTCCTGTACACTTCCATTCCCCTCCAATAATCTCAACATAATTATTGTATTTTGGAGAGAAAAAAAAGTACAACAGCTGCTGGTGCTGTAAAAGCAAACAAACAAAAAACAGTTATGAAATAAATGACTTGAATGTAGCATAGAAGAAAGCCTGCTTGGTATGTTTCTGAACTGTCACCTGGAGCAATCTTTTTAAGGCCTATTAAAAGGATGTGTGTTCTCCAATTTTTAAATTTTCAGTCTTTTTAATCTGTATTTTTCTGTGAATGGGTTCCGATGCTCTGATGTCCATTAGTTCTTTCTTTGTAAAATCTGCTTTTCCTCCTCTCTCAAGCTTGTGCTGAAGATTTTTTTTCAGTTGATTTTTTTGAAAAACTGATAAGAACACAGTGAATATATATACTGAGGGCCTTTAAAGCAGAGTGTTTGATAACCATTAATAAGAGGCCAGTGGTGTAAACACTTAACTGGAAGCTAACATGATCTTGCAAACACACATTTCTTCCAATGTTTGAATGTATTATCTTTTTTTCCCCAATACACTGACAACTCTTCAGAGCAAGTCAAACTGTTCATTCCCTGCAGTCAGACAATACGTGGTCTTACCCATCTCTCAAGTTCAGCATGCAGAGCCTGAACAAGTCACTCTTGTCCCTTACAAGAGTGGTAGCAGGGAGCCACTGAAGTAAAATGCAATGCAAACAATTGGCTGGAGACACTGCAGGGGTTGATTCAGGTTTCTGAGGAGTTTTTCGTCCGGAGTGTTTTGTTTCAATACTGTTTTTCAGGCTCCTCCCCAACCTGTCACTGCATTTCAGGAAGTGTTCTTTGTGATGGTTTTCACATTTGCATTGTCTCAGTTTTTGACAGCCAGCTCACTGGGCTCTTTTGTTAATTATGGATGTTCACTTGGGAGCTTTGTGTTTCTTGTCTGATTTTTGCCAAACAAATTTCCTTTGAATAAGGATTATATTTGGCTTTTGTTAAGTAACAGAAATTCCAAATGCTGGAAGGAAATTGTCAATAAGCGCTGTGATGAGTGTTATTTGTTCCTGTGTCGATTGCACCTGAAAAGTGTGTTGAGCTTTGGGCTAAACCCACCAAGGATGTAGTGTTGAGCCCAGCAGGAACTTGAGGCACAGTGCCTGGAAAACAGAGCTGTGCTGCTTGAAAGGGCAATTCAAGTCTGGAAGCTCTGTACCAGCTGCATTTGTGCCCTGAGGGGTTCCCACATTGGCAGAACATGTAGGCAAAGCTGGTTTGGAGAAGGCTTCTCAGCTCCAGTAGCACAGAGGGAGCAAAATGGGGTCCAACGTTGGGCCTTGATCCAGAGCGTGGGGCTGCACAGCATGAGTACAGTGATGCGTCTTGGCAAGAGGCAGCTTCAGCCAAACATCAGCATGTGTTTGGCACGCAGGCAAGGGCAAAGGGCTTTCATAGAATCATAGAGTTGCCCAGGCCGGAAGGGACCTCCAAAGGCCATCTAGTCCGACCCCCCCGCAGTCAGCAGGGACACCCCCAACTAGACCAGGTTGCCCAGGGCCTCATCGAGCCTCACCTTGAATATCTCCAGGGATGGGGCCTCAACCACCTCCCTGGGCAACCTGTTCCAGTGCTCCACCACCCTCACAGTGAAGAACCCTCTCCTCATCTCCAGTCTAAATCTGTTCCCCTCCAGCTTGAAGCCATTGCCCCTCGTCCTGTCCCTGCAGGCCTTTCTAAACAGGTTCTCCCCAGCCTTCCTGTAGGCCCCTCAGGTACTGGAAGGCTGCTATTAGGTCTCCCCGGAGCCTCCTCTTCTCCAGGCTGAACAACCCCAGCTCCCTCAGCCTGTCCTCGTAGCAGAGGTGCTCCATCCCCCTGATCATCCTTTCATGCCTAATGCTTTCTAGAAGGTGAAGGCTGCTGGAGGAGCCCTAGTGAGAAACGTGCCTTTTGGCCTTTTCTGTGCCGTATAATGAGGCCTGTAGGTGGCAGGGTGACTCCATGCGGGACACGGCGGCCAGCCCAGCCCGGGGCTGCTGGGGTGCCAGGGCTCGCTGCGGAACAGTAACCCCGGACAAAAGACCAGGAGCACGTCAGGAAGCTGTCTTGGTACAAGATTAATTTCCCTGACACTTTTCACTTTCATGTCTTGGTATTTACAATGTACATAACTTACAATAACAAATGAGAAAACGAGGCTGATGTGAGTTGGAAGTAAATTTGTTCTTAAACTAATAACTGGAATGTGGTTAAATGAGGTAAATACTCTCCTTGTATTGAACTTGGCTTGTGCACATCTAATGCACTGCTGTTACAGTATACCCTTCCATATAGGTTCTTACTGACTTTTAATGCCTTTTTTTTTTAATGCTTAAAAAAAAAAAGAAACAACATCTTAGTGCATGCAAGAGCTGCCAGTTTGGTTGTCCTGGTGAGCTGATTGCCTTTTTTCCACACGGCACAAAAAGCCACATTTTTTAATACCTCAGCAAAATGCCTCCTTTCAAGCTACTTCCAGACCACCAGGAACTAAGGAGACATTGCCAAGACTTACAAGCAGAAGTCTTGGCTTACTGCTTAGAGTTTGAACTTTGAAATTGGGCTCAGGAAGCTTCAGACTAATGTAAAAATCTGGTACTCTGTGGTACCAATGCTCTCCTAAGCTGCCTGTTTAAATTCACTTGCTGAAATCAGTACTGAGAAACCTTGTGTAACTTCTTTAAATGTCAATGTTCTTGATAAAGTGTGAAAGAGTCACATGTTTGGTTTTGAAACTCCAATATGGCGATGTTTTCAAAAGCTGGGTTCAGGCTGACTAGTTCTTTTCTGCTGGTGTATGCAGGTAATAGTGATGGGAGCCACCAACCGTCCTCAGGACCTTGACTCTGCAATCATGAGAAGAATGCCAACCCGGTTTCACATCAACCAACCTGTAAGTCGTGACAGGTTTGCCTGAACAGTGTGCCCAGTGGATGAGCTACAGGCTTATCAGCCAGGGAACGCACATCTCTGTGGTTTTGGGTTTTTTTCAAAGAAATACTGTATTATTTTGATCTGGTTTTAGTTTTTTAAAAGCACATATATAACTTGGCTTTTTAAGGAGAAGTTAGAAGTTTCTCACAGAAATCTGGATTCCTTGGGTTTTTTATCTGAAACAATGCCATGTGCTCTGAGAGCTTCCCTCCCGTTTGCTTCATCTATAAGAACAGAGTGGCTTAGACGCTGCACTCTGGAAAGAGCTTAATTGTAACTTGAAAACAACCACAAAAAGCACAAAAATGACTGCACACACTTGCTTACAGGGCAGAGAGGCACCCAGGTCAAATAATGTCAAGAGGCAAGTACATATTGATTACCATTTATACCTTCTGGATACACAGTATTTAGTTTTCAAGGAGAAAAGAGGGAATAAAATCTGCATATCGAAGCCTACATTCTGCTCAAGCCTTTCCACAGCCAGGTGCAGCAAGCAGTCTGGAAAACTGTTTTTATTCTGCTTATGATTTATGCCAAACAGGTATAATTAAGGCCTTTATCAATTTGGCCAGCCATCACAAGGTTACCTTTACTAATAAATTTTGCTATTGCCATCCTTTTCAAGGTATTATCTGCTTTGAACGCTTGGTGATATCACAAGACATTTTTGTATCGAGGAGTTCAGTTGTGGTTTTCAGTATTCCCTTCTGGCTACAGAAATACCCTTCATTATTCGTTTGGGGTTATTTTTCAAAAACTTAGAGACAAAGCTGGAGGAGTAAAACCCTTATTGATTGTGCAAGAGAGTAGTCATGTTCCCAGAACTGTCTTGTTTGAACTGGCTTTCACTCCTTGTGGGTGGATACTTCTCAAAACAAAGCATGTATAACTCAGTAACTGCTTTTCTGCAATGCCTGCCTATGGGGTTTCCTGCACCTTGTTCATCTTCAAGTTTTCCTTGAATTAGTAAGGGGTGAGGATGTGCGTTTTAGTACTTTATTGTGTCTTTCTATCAAGAACAATTATTAGAAGAGTGAGATATCCGCAGGTAACAATGCCTCGAGGCATTACAGGGGATGGTAATTTCTGTGCTGTGGGTTGGAAGTATGCACAGTATTGCTGTGGAGTAACTAAAGCCTTGCAGATTTTATAACTAAGTTTGAGGTGAAAATGCTCACAGTTCCTCATGAGAAATTATCTGCAAGGCAGAGGGAAATGGAAGGAGTATTTTTTGAGACACAGTATCTATGGGGTGGTTTTTTCCCTTTTTAAAAATGAAAGTGAATTTAGAGAAAGTTTGGTTTTGGGAGGCACGAGGCTCTTTGCTGCCTGTGTTTTACCTTGCTTATGAAGGATACACTCAGTACTTAAATGTTTCTTTCAGTAGTCTTTTCACGGTATGTGATTTACATTGCTTAAAATTTCCAAGAATCATCTGTAGAATTAAATTTTTTTCTTTTTTTTTCTTTTTTTTTTTTTTTTTTTTTTTTTTTAAGCAGAACAGTTTATCCTCTTCATCTCATTTAGAAAATTATTGAGAGCATCCTGTAGATCTAGGTAGTGTACCGGTAGTGTATCTTCCATTAAAGATGATGGCAAAACTTTAGAGACAGCTGTTTTCAGAAACTTAGGGCAATGTAAGACTAAAAATTAGTGCATTTTCTCTCTCCCTGTAGTTAGTGTAACTGTGTATGCTCAAATGCTTAGTTTCATGTACTCCTGTAGTCAGAATACCCTAGATCTCATTTTCCTGAGTGATTTGCCATCAGTCTGGTTACCTTGGTGGGTATCACATCTCTCATTTGAGGGATTGGCTTGCGTCACTGAACTGCGACCGAAAGTCCACGGAGTGCAAAATTGAGATCAATGATACATATGTTTTATTTTTTTGTAACTTTAATCTCTTTCGTTTAAGGCTCTGAAACAAAGAGAAGCAATCTTGAAGCTGATTTTGAAAAATGAAAATGTAAGTTTACTTCTTTAATGGTTAATTTGCTGTGTTACTGTTTTCATGAGTGCAAGCTCTGGAGTTATAGAAAACACGTATTATAATTGACTGTCTTGGATTAAGGTAGAGATTATCTCTGAGAGTCTGATTATAATTTAGGAATCTTTTGTGGGTTTAGGTGTGGCATTAAACTGAAGCAGTAGAGTTGCCTACTGGTATAAGCATGAGCCTCAGTCAGAGCAGCAGTCTTGGACTCTGTGGTGAAACACCATCTCCAAGGAAAAGGACTTCATTTCTCTGTGTCCATTTTCTTGTTATATAACAGGATAGCATATTTATCTCTCTAGAGATGCTGAAGGTGAATCATGTTTGGAAATCATTTTAAGCAGTGAAAGAAATCATGAAGTGGGGAGAAGAGATACTGCATGTTTTTTTAACTCTGTACAGTCTATTGGCTCAAGTCAGGAAGGGAGGAATTTTCTGACAGTGCTGCTTTTTGCACTTTTCCATAGTTCATATTTGCTTTAGATGTTGTTACTAATATTGTATGGTGTTCATGTCACCATCTGCATTCCAAGATGCGGGGAAGGAGTAGCTGTGAGTGCATCTGGTATTGTCTGTTGGCAGGATATGGAACCCGCGTTATCGGAGGTTCCTGCCAAATTTAGTCTCCAGCACTAATTGTCTTAAAGTTCATGTTGCAACGTATCTCTTGATTGAGGTCTATCCTAACACCTATCGTTTGTTAGTAAAATCAACTTAGATTTTTTAAGAGACCTAAAAATCACAGCTTATCATTGCGAATGGCTGAGATGGTGGGGAGATTGCTTTGCAAATGATCATTGTGGATTGCTGTGTAGGATTAGAATATAGGTTGGCTTTTTTGTGAAATACTCAGACATAGATATGGAAACAGAACAGAGATGAAATACTAAAGGAGTTGTGGAGGAAGAATGGCCTGTTTGCAGAAGAATCTCAAGCAAACTAAACCATCTCTTGGAAGTGGTGATTTTAGACTCAAATTTCTTTTCAAGAGCTGTTAGGGAGGTATGCCAAATAATGGACCTTTATATAGGCTCCCTGAATAGCTGCAGCCCCCAGCCCTTCCACACAGGTGGATGCTGTGGCTCCTTTGCCTCAGCAGCTGGGCCTGGGAGTTGCATCACCTTGGCCTTAAGGCCTGCAGCAGAAACCTAAATAATTTTGAAACCTAAACCTAAATCCTGAAAGAATGCAAGGTATAACAAGTATCTGGTAGTGGATCACAGACACACAAGCAAAATTTTTCAGCGGGGGAAAAAAAAATATCAGCCTGTCTTGGTTATCCCATAGGAGGAGATGGAATTGAATCTCTCAAGCCCAGCTTATTTTCAGCCCGGGGGACAAACTTCCTGGCAGTCCTTCACAGGACAGGGGGAGTCATGCCCTCCGTTTTCCCTGCCTATCTTAAAATCTTGTTTCTTCTATATCAGACGAAGGGAAATCCTTGTTAATGCCTGCTACACAACATGCCCATTTTCTGTGTGTCCTTAGCCAGCTGTGCTGCCCTGTTCACATGCTTGATGGGCTTCAGCCCCAAATGGAGCTAATAGGTTGCAGCTGCACAGCTGACTGTCACCGGTGTTTGTGTGTGGGATCAGTCTTTAAAGGGAAGTAGGAGGCACTCTGGTATAAGCCAGCTGCCCCTTTTGCCTTCATTACTCCCCTGGGGAGCCCGGTGGCTCACTCCAGACCCAAATCACAGCAGTGTGTGCCAAGTCATAGGTCAGGGAGCTGGGTCTCAAGTCCAAGCTCAATTTGAGCCGACAGGACAGGATCACTATAACCCTTGTCCTTCAAGAGAAGTGGGAGGTATGGTGAGGAATTGGAAGGGTGCTCGGTGGATGTCAGCCCCTTCTTGGGTTATCCTGGGGAGTGCTTGGGTCGAAGGGGTAGCTGGAAGCAGTGAAGATTGTACTTGGGGCTTTGCCTTCATTGCCTCAGAACAGCTTCCCTCTTAGAAGAAGTCACTCCTTAAGTTCGGCCTTTTATTAGACTAGCCTGACTTTTAACTGTTTTGAAAATAAAATCCTGATGCATTGGAAAATGTGCTGGAAGGGGCTGTTATCAGAGGTTCTGTAAACGGACTGAACAAATATGGTGTCTTGGCTGGAAAGAGTTGTCTCCAATCCAGTGCAAGTTCCTGTGTAAAGTAGGAGTGGTTGTGCTGTAGCTCAGCAGATAACTGAATTGCTGAGACAGTGAACAACTGCTTTTGAAGTTCTTACTCTGAAAGGTGGCAACAACAAAATCTAATTGTGACAGGAACTTTCTCCAGCTTTACTCCGTTACAAAATGTGCTCTTTCAAATAAAGTATAAAAAAGGAGACCTGTTGGGTAGTGTTCATTGTCTATAGGTAAAAATATGCACATAGGGTCTGATTGAGCCCTTTACCAAAAAAAGCAGTGCTGTTGCAGGAAACTTGTGTGGACACTTGGGAAACAGTCGGTTTTTTTCTGTGATCCAGTTTCTGCCACGCAGTAGGCTTCCAGAGCCACACGGGAGCTTCGTCAGTAATGGAATATAACAATATGATGGTTTGCTTTTGGTTGCCTGTGGGTTTTTTTCTATTTATGAGCTACAGAGTTTTGCAAGACGAAGCATCGGTTTCATGTAATGAAATGAACTACTTGGAGGGTTCAAAATGTAAGTTAATAAAATAATTTTCTTTTAGCTCTCAAAAAAATTCAAGACTGAAAAAGTTCTTCTTAAGGCAGGTAAAAATACTTGGAGGCGGCTGTTTCTTGTCCTTGATGAACAAAAGTAAGTGACTTCAGAGTTTTCATGCTTCATGTTTTTGGACAGGTGGACAGGCGTGTTGATCTCCTTGAAGTTGCTAAAGAGACTGACGGCTTCTCGGGCAGTGACCTGAAGGAGATGTGCCGGGACGCAGCGCTCCTCTGTGTCAGGGAATACGTTAACTCCGCCTGCGAAGAAGAGACGTACGTGTCTTTATCCTGTCTGTTAGGAGAGCTGAACAACAGTTGTGAATGGTTCTGGTGCTACATGCTGCCCAATTATTAGTTTGTATTTTCTGATTTGAATTGCAAATTTATAGAGGTTTAGAAAACCTCGCTATGACTCAGAGAAAGCAGGGGTACTCTTTTTCTTGACAAATTGCCATTATATAATGAAAAGACCCAACAAATAAGTTCCATTTATTTCTTTTGACTATGAAAATAAGACTTTGTTCCAAGTTGTCAAGCTCGAGGTGGCATGAACCAACAAGAGAGTGGTTGCGCTGCACTATATTACCGGGTTTATGTGCTGGTAACACTCTTTACTCACACGTGTAAATCCCTTTGCTGTGATGTTCCTCTGATTATCTCTCATACTTACAGGTAATGCACGCACAGACAGGGGCATGTTTCCAGTGTAATGCTGGACCCATGTCAGAGCTGCTGTTTCCAATTACTTCTCAATGTTTGAATAGCTGTTACATAGCACCTGAATCATTACCTTGCTTTTTTTTTTTCCCTTTCTGTTAAAGCCATGACGAAGATGAAATTCGGCCCGTGCAGCAGCAGGATCTCCACAGGGCAATTGAGAAGATGAGAAAATCGAAAGATGCCACGCTGCAGAATGTTTTGATGCACGTTAGTTTAGATTAAGACAAAAGAGTGCATTTGCTGTTTCTGATGTGATTTAGTTTGACTTCTGTAATCAATTAGCAAAAACAACGTCAGGGGGTGGGAGCAGGGATGTTCCTTTAATAAGGGAGTTCTGTTTCTGGAATTGTTTTTATACAACAAATCCTAAGTTATTGAAATTTCGTCATGCGCAACTAGAAGTGTAACAATAGATCACAAAGTTGAACAATTATAGCCCAGACCAAGAGCAACTGCCTATGTCTTGTCCCATAATCAGTACACTGTGTAGCCTTAAAGCAGGTTCTGGGGTGGAGCTGGGTTCAGCAGGTCACCGCTGGGGAGGGGAGACAATCCATTACCAGTTTGTGTATATATGTACGAGCGTGTATGCGTGTATGAAATGTATATATCCACACCTTTTTTTATATATAGACATAATCTGTAGATAACTTGAGTATGGAAAATCTTTTCTACTTACTGAATCAAACCAAATCAGAAGATACATAGATTAAAGATTCATCGATACTCAGTTCACATTTACTTCTTCCTTTTAGCAGCAAATACGAAGAGAGAAATTCTGCTTCTAGAATAACTTACAGGCAAAATTTGAGATGTTACTGATTTTTCTTTCACATAACCACTTGAAATCTGTGCCATTTAGGAAAGGTAGTGAACTACTGTAAAAATGTTTGAATACTTTTCATTTTGTATGAATTCTGCTTTTTGAGGCTTTTTAAATGAATGCTGTTTTTATTTTTATGTTTTCCTCGATGTGCGTAATTAGAGTAGAATCTTAAATGCTCTTTCATAAAGCCCCACCTATTACAAGCTCTCTGAAATTGTGGCTTTCTGATCTGTCCCACGTTGTAAGGAGGGCTTGCTGCTGCTGCTGCCCCTCCTCCGGCAGCCCCGCTGCTGCGCTGTGGCATCGTCACACGAGGCGTCACACGCATCGCCGCGAGGCACAGGGGAATGCGTCGTGACACTGTGCTCTGTCACATACTCTGATCTGCAAAGCTGAAGAGAAGGGAATGGGTTTTAGGCTTATAAATGTGATTTAGTGATGTTCTGCTGTACTTGCTGGTAACAGTTTTAGTAAATTCATGTAACGTTATGTAGTGTTAAAGGCAAAGGGTTAAAAATGTAAGTGGTAAAAGTGTTTCAGTGAAGTTATTGTCAGTAGGTTTTCAATAACTTGAGTTTTCTTCTTATAATTTTATGAATTGTGCAGTAATTCAACACCACTGTGTCATGGGGATTGTTCAAACCCAGGGGATGGCAGGCTGTCCCAGTTCTGCCAGCTCAGGGGGGACGGGAGCGTTGACAGCAAGGTACCCATGTAAGAGGGGGCACGCTGCAAAGAGAAATGAGGAGGGCTGGAGCCAGCCCTCGGACACGCTCGGGCATGGATGACCATTCCCATTCAGCACAGCTTTCTCACTGGTGTCCTTAACTCTGGCACACTGGTTGTGCAGTGCACCAGCTGCAGGAGGTCTTCGTTTGACCCAATTTCATCTCCTTGGGTTTTTTTTTTGTTTTTAATAATTACTTTGCTTTTTGGTATGGTAAATGCATATTGCTCAAAAAGGCCATAGCACATTGGGCACACCAGAATATAGGCTATAGGAATCTAGAAAGCCTGGGACCTGGAATGCTAACCCCACAGGTCACATCGCGAGTGGCAGGGCAGGAAGCAGTGATGTAAGCCCTGGGAGAGCCCAAGTTCAAGGACTAGCCTTAAAATTAAACATGCAGATAGTGCTATCTACTGGATGCTGGTTTCTGGGGAACTTTGAAATTACGTGGGTGCCAGGTGAAGTTCTCCAGCCATTCAGTTCTTTTTCAGTGCCTGCTCTGACCCAAGTTCTCCTGACCCCTCATGGTAGTTACACCTGAGAAATGCTGGGGGGTGTGTGCCATAATGTCCTGCACCCCCATCCTTACATCAGGGTCCTTCCTCCTTGCTGAAGGTCCTGTGTAGGCTGCTGCTGAATGCCTGCTCAATTGGTTTCAGTAGCATATGTGTCAAGTGTGTCCTCAAGTGAGTTGAAATGCCCATCTGAGCGCAAACCCTTGCTGGTGCGCAGGTTCTGGGGGCAGCCCGTAGTCCCAGCAGAGCTCTGATCTCCCTCCTGCCTGGCTCTCCAGAACACTGGCCGTTGGCGTGCAGCTGGAGCTCACCTTGGCCTTGTAAGTGTGCACCTAATGCAGAGTTGCAGGCTCGAGGGACTGATTTGGCGAGGCCAAGGGGTTAGTTCTCATTGCCCCTGAGCGTGGTTCCCATGGCTGGACTGTCATTTCTGCTTTTCCAAGGACTTTTCCATACTTGCCTGTTGCTTCAGGAGCCTTTGTCAAAGCACAGCCCCCTCGGAGGCGGGGGCAGTGGCAGGGTTTGTCACAGGGGAAGGTGGCCGCTTTAATTTCATGTCTCCAGCTGTTTGGTCCCGGCTCCTCACCATTTGATTCCCACCTCTCCTTAGCGCAGGGCAAGCTCTGCCCCTCTCCAGCAGCCCACCCCCAGCCTGGGTTCACCCTGCGCTGGGACACCGAGCTGTGTGAGGAAACGGGTCTTTCTTGGGCGCTTAAAGGTTGAATCCTCTGGCAGGAAGAGGTGCAGACATTCCCAGCAGGTGAATTACTATGTGTTTAGGACCCCGTCAGCCGTAGCAGTCTCCAGTGTGTACAGTACAGACCATACCTAAGTCGTCCCCGGGCTGTAAAGCAGCTAATCGTGCCAGTCCAACACTGCAGCACAAAGAGAAACCTTTGGCATAGTCTTAAGTAACAGGTAAATAAATGTATTTGCTCTGTGCTTTTGTTGATCTGTTCTTCTGTAACCTTCACCAGGGTTTGAATTCTATAGTATTTATAGAATACTTTTATAGATTATTTTTTTCAAGACTGGCTTGGGCAAGGGCAGCTTCTCGCTTGCTGGTGCTTGGGAAGCCCAGGCGGGGGTGGCCGGGGGTGATGCTGAGGGAAGGGGGTGCCTGGTCCCAGCGGGTCCCTGGGGCAGAGACAGGGCTGCAGCAGCATCATCCCGTACTGCTACAGGGGGTTTAGCAGTGAGGTGGTGCCTGAGTGCCTGCTACACAGCAGGGACACGCCGGGCGGGAGGAACAGCGCAGTAAATGTGACCTGTTCCTCACAACGCAGCCCGGGCAGCAGAAAGGTAAATAAACGAGCTGAGATTTCACTGAATTTCACTGAATTTTAGAGTTGGAAGGGACCATAGAGATCATCTAGTCCAACTCCCCTGCTGAAGCAGGACTGCCTAGAGCTAGAGCATGTTACTCAGGAGCATCCAGGTGGGTCTTGAAAATCTCCAAGGAAGGGGACTCCACACCCTCCCTGGGCAGCCTGTTCCAGGGCTCTGTCACCCTCACTGTGAAGAAGTTTCTCCTCATATTTGAGTGGAACCTCTTCTGTTCCAGCTTGTGCCCGTTGCCCCTCGTCCTCTCACTGGGAACCACTGAAAAGAGTCTGGCTCCCTCCTCCTTCAACCCTCCCTTGAGATACTTGTAGGCATTGATAAGGTCTAAGATGTCCCAAAGGTGCTGAGCTCCCCCTCGCCCCCCCAGCCACGGCCCTCACCCAGGCACGGGCTGCAACGGGGAGGGCAGCCCCACACACCACAGCCCCCGCTGAACCACCCGCTCCTGATTGCTACATGC
>NW_015090792.1:1399218-1427506 GCF_001431845.1 Calidris pugnax | reverse complement strand
CCCCCCCCCCCCCAAAAAAAAAACTGTCACGTGAGAGTTAGTTACATGTATAAATATTTATTTGTAGTAAAAGTGATTGTATTGTAGCAGAGTATCAAGTTGAGAATATATTCAATCATGAGATGTATCAAGTTGAGAATATATTCAATCATGAGATGCATCAGTTGAGGTACAAATTCCAGTCTCATGTCTTATTTAATAAATACACTATAAAAAACCCCTGGTCCACATACCCCGGTTTAATCAGAGGTAATCAGCACACTATGCTATTTTTAAAGGGTAACACAGCATTTGTGTTTTGCTGTAACCATTTGGATTTACTGCAGGTGGTTTCTTTTTCAACCATTTGATTATTCTAAGATGAGTGGCAACAGCACTATTTCACTACTTAAAATTTACAAATATTGCAATCAGAAATGGGAGTATTGCTTTTGTCTTCCAGGTCCCTGCCAGAGGGTCTGAGTGTAAAAGGCACAGGTACAAGTGTGCATCCAGCTACTGCCAGGGGTGTTGCAGCATTTTTCTGGAGGTATAACACAGCTTTGGGCTCCTTGCTCCAAATACTTTAAAAAAAAAAATAAAAAAAAAATTGGGAAAAAAGCCCCAACCCAAAACAGTTGATAAATGAAAAGTTGTTTTTTTTTTTTTCTCAAAAGTATTCCCAATGGCATCCATAGTCTTGGACGCTGTACCATGGCCACCACAAAGCAGGGTGTAGCTTGCGGTGTGTCTCTCGGTCCTGAGCTACAAGCAGAAGCAGGATTGTTGTTACGGGGCGCAGATCTGTTCACAATTAAATCTGAAGTAGAAGAGGAGGAGAACGCTATTTCCGTTGTGTTTGAAACACATTCTGACTGGTCCTGGGGTGTCTACTAAAAAGGATGAGTACAAAAATCATCAATTCAGACTGCCATGATAGTGCATAATTGTTTCTGCCCATGAAAGCCTCACACCGAGCGCCGTGGGCAGCACAGTGGGGCTTCCAGCTGCGCAGGGCTGTGCTCCAAGCTCAGCCACCACCAGGACATGCCCCAGTGAGGTGGGGCGAGACACAGACAGGGCCAGATAAAGCTCCAGCGTTGAGTCAGGCAGCTCAGCCCCAGCCAAGGTCACCGTGAGAGCTGCCAGTCAGCGGAAAAACCTCATGCACACCAGCAAAGTCCATCTCAATGGGGTGGGGGAAGAAAAAAAGATCTGCAGTAACTTTCCACCAGCCAGAGGTGGGAGCAGCACCAGCCACGGCTCCCAGCTCAGCCCCATCACCCCTCGCACAGCAGCACACCGCACGGGGAGGAAGGACAGACTTCTCTGCCATCCGCCAGCTGGAGCCAGCATCACCATCCCACACACACAGAGTAAAATCAGGTACCAGACACAAAGTAAAATCAGGGCACCCGTGCCCACGCAGGGCTAAGGGTACAGATGAGGGCAAGCGCTTGAGCCACCTCTCGCCTGATTCATGGGGCGCAGCCACTCAGGTCCTCCTCACACTGCCAGTTTGATATTTTGCCTTTAATTTGCCTTTTGGATGGGAAGAGCATGGGCAGAGGGGGGTTGTGTCTCCAATCCTGCCAGGCAGGAGGACACCCATGAAAGCAGCATCCCTAGTTTTTGCTTGTTGCCCTAGGCTACCTTGGAGATCTCTGGGCTTTAGAGTGCCTCCCCAGACAGGTTCCCCCACCAGTGCTCCCAGCCGGCCCTGAGCTGGGATCGTCACGGCCGGGTCCTCGTGGAAAGCTGAACTGGGAGCAGCCGTGATGCTCAGCCCAAACCTCATTCTTTGTTTTGACCAGAGAGGTCAAGCAGGAGGAAGCAAGGAAGAACAGTAAAAAATCAACTTTGCCACGAGGAACTGGTGATGGTCAAGGCTGATTTAAAAAATTTTTAAAAACTCCTTTTAAAAAAAGGGCATTAAAAAATCCCACTGTTTGTTAGCAATAAATTGTCTAAGGCACAACCTGGAGGGCAGAGACTGGATCCCAGCATCGAGTGCTTGTTTCCCTCTCCCACTCTGTCAGCAGCGACCACTCCTTGCTTCAGCAGCTGCTCCTGTCTCTTCAGGCAGCGCCGGGCCAGGGGCAGCAGAAAGGCACTTCTTAATTTTTATCCTATTTTTGTCCCAGTGCTGAGGTCCCAGCTCTGCACCGGGGGCTGCAGCGCAGCCCTGACAGCACCAAAATGATCCAGCTGGCCTACCCGGAGGCCACACCGGGCTTCCTACAGCCGTGCTCAGCTGGGAACGAAGGGCTTACTGCCTTAGTGCCCTCCCCTCCCAGCTCCATGAGGACACTCCCAGCAGCAAGGGGAGAAGGACCAGGCTCAAAGTATTTCTGATTAGTAAAAAACACTCTGACCCAGGTAGAAAAATCCTACAGTCAGAGCATTGGAAATGCCAAATAACTGATCTGTGTCATAGGGAATCAATCAATCATTGCTCACTCTTAATACAAGTATTTCTAGGGAGGAGGAGTAGTGTTAATTCTTCTTTTCCAGGGACTGGTAATACTCAGTCAGGACTTTCCAGGCTTTGGGGGCCATGAAGCCATCTGGTGGGTTTTCACCTTCCCGAGCAAGCTTCCTCATGCGTGTTCCCGAGATGAAGTCAAAGTCATCGTGCCTGCAGCAAAACAGAGATGGGTGAAATCAGCACAACCGGCCTGAGTTGTCCCCAGTACAGCTGCTCTGCTGTGCCAAGTGTGCAGTCAGAACCCCCTGGCACCAGCAGCACCCACCTGTGGCTCCACATCCACGTCTACAATCGGCAACAACAGGGTTGCCCTTTTGAGAGGAGCTGGAGTTGTAAGTAACACACTTCTCCAGCTGCCAGAGGCTGTATTTCTGCTGACAGTCCCAAAACTGTGTTTCTTACCCTCCCTTGGAGGCTACAAAGGTGCATCCTTAGCTTCGTGCACCCATCCTTGACCTGGTGTCAGGTCTTGGCGGGGAAAGCGAGTGGCTTTCCCAGGTACTTCCCCCATTCCTCTCCTTAAGAGGAACGACTGCTTTTCCCTCTCACCCTGGCAAACTGCAAGCCAGACGCCAGCGTGAGCCACACGCGCTGTGCGGGCTGAAGAAACAGCAATGCTGCTGCCCATCTTACCTTTTTGGGTCATAAAAATCCATGGCTTTTTTCAGTTTATTGTAAGCAGCCACACGGAAGGGGATGATTTCCACCGAGGTGAGGCCTGGCGCCATGCTGAGGACTTTCCCTCCCTGCGTGGGTTCATACAGGTCTTTCTTGGTCTCGGGGTGAGGCATGCCCGCAGGGTCGCGCCCCACAATGTAGAAATTGGCCCCAGCAATCATGCGAGCTCGGCAGTGCCACTGGACCTGCAAAGCAGAGACACAAGGAGCACTAGCTGAGGGCTGAACAGCAACTAAGCTGCCCTCCCTGGGCTGCAGAAGACATCTGGTGATCCACACGCAAGCAGGCAGGGAGGCAGATGTGTCAGCAGCCTTGCTGCAGCTTCTCATGGTGATCAGGCTGCCCAGACTCGTCTTCCACTGCTTGGACCTGATGCAACAGAATCATGGAATTGTCAGAGTTGGAAGGTTCCTCTAGAGCCCATCCAGTCCAACTCCCCTGCCAAAGCAGGGCTGCCCAGAGCACATCACTCAGGAGCATCCAGGTGGGGCTTGAAGATCTCCAGAGAAGGGGACTCCACACCCTCCCTGGGCAGCCTGTCCCAGGGCTCTGCCACCCTCACCCCAAAGAAGTTCTTCCTCAGATTGGAGTAGATCTTCCCATGGTCCAGCTTGTGCCCGTTGCCCCTCGTCCTATCGCTGGAAACCACTGAAAAGAGTCCAGCTCCAACATCCTTCAACTCCCCCTTGAGACACTTATAAACATAAATAAGGTCTCCCCTCAGCCTTCTCTTCTCCAGGCTCAAGAGCCCCAGCTCTCCCCGCCCTTCCTCATCAGGGAGATGCTCCAATCCCTCCATCATCTCTGTTGCCCCAGGCTGGACTCTCTCCAGCAGTTCCCTGTCTCTCTGGAACTGGGGAGCCCAGCACTGGACACAGGATTCCAGTTGTGGCCTCCCCAGTGCAGAGCAGAGGGGGACAATGACCTCCCTCGACCTGCTGGCCACACTCTGCCCTACACAGCCCAGGATCCCATTGGCCTCTTGGCCACAAGGGCACATTGCTGGCTCATGGAAAGTTCTCCTCAAGACATGTATTTCAAGGGAAACACTGGGGATGGGAACTGGTCTTGTTCCATTGTGGCAGCAAATGGAGGCAGTGGTTTGCTTTTTGAATCTGCAAAGCCAGTGCCCACCAGCCCTCAAGCCCCACACAGGCAAAGGCTGCCCATGCATCCCTCTCCCTCCTCCTTCAGGGGATGTTTAGCTTCTATTCCATTCATCCCACCAATTTAGGGACAGAAGGGAAACCACTGGGAGAAAATAAATGAGCGTCCCCGCCTGACAGAGGAAAAGGTCACAGCGGTAAAGTCTGTTTCTAGCCCCCTTCTCCCCCAGCTCTCCACACAACCTGTGAAAGCACAGGAGCTCTGCTGGGAGCTGCCAGTGAACCACAGCGGGAGCTAAGAGCGAGGCAACAGCGACCGACCCCCTGTCCCGTGGCTTTCTGAGGCTGGGCAGGCAGCCTGGCAGCTGGCAGCCCCATGGCCAGGCTTCACGCCTTGTCGTGGTGAGCAACTGATGGCTTCCTTACCTCTGTGGGGCCAGCGTAGAGCATGGGAGAGGGGAAGATTGCAACGATGGTTGATTTCGGGTCCAGGACTTGCTCCTCCAGCACTGCTGCGTGCTGTTTCATCCGCCACTCCAGCGGGACATCATCATCTTTGGTCCATCCTCCCAAGGGGTGCAGGAGAAGCACGGGGTTTTTGTAACCCCTCTCCAAAAGCTGGCGCCGTGTGTCCTGCATGAGCAGGGCGTGCCCGTTGTGGACAGGGTTGCGCAGCTGAAATGCAAAGATAGCATCTGAAAGGGAAAGATTCAGAGGGTCACAGGCTTGCACCGACCATCGACATTTCAACAGTCATAAGATAGGATACACGTCTTACAATCTACATATCTTAATATGAGCAAGGCCTCCAATACCTTAGATAAGTGTTTCATACACATACAGTGCCTCTTCATCACTCTGCAAGTTTATTTTCATTGCACATCTTTCCTTTGGGGCTGATTTCGGTCCTACCAGCTCTCCTACAATGTTTTAAGATGCTACTGGACATCTGCACTCTGTTCCCTGACTTTGTAAGTGACCTGCCCCCTCTCCAAGCTTGATGGCACCTTCAGGAAGGCCAATGCTCTCTCCCCAGAGTGAGGGTAGGTGTCTGACGCCTGCCAGCCTGCTGGGACAGACACCTGGGAGAAGATACCTTACCTGTCCTTCCTCTGTGAAGGCCAAGCACATGGCTCTAAACACTCAGGGTGCAGAAAGAGAGGCTCTGACCTGCCGGAGAGGACACCAGCAGGACGCTCGATGCTTTCCGGTCTGGTGCTCAGAGATGCCCATTGAGGACACAGTCCATCAGAAGCACTGTTCTTAACCAAGGAGACCCCACACCACTGTGTCCCTCTTACTGCTCACTCTACATGAATAGTCCCATTTTGGGAGCATACAGAAGCAACATGGCAAGTGCTGAGAGCTTGAGGGCAAGCCAGCACAGATCACAGCAATCTCCTGGTGCCACGCAGGGCAAGAAGAGTTGTGTCACTGGTGCTAACCCAGGAGACTCACCAGCATTCATTTCTCTGAACTTCTGCTTGAGAGCGAGAGGTGTCAGGCGGTACTGGTCCAACCCATCATTCCATTTGATCTTCTCCAGCACGAGGAGGTCTCCACCAACCAGCCAGTCTCCACTCTCCATCACCATCTGTGAATTATGCACACATGTATTATGGAGAGGTGTCAGAGACAGCCTGTGAATTCCCTGACAAGGGGGAGAAGGCCCTCCAAGCCTCCAGTGGAACGCCTCAAACGCTCACAGGGAAATAAATAATGCAGACCTGACATTCAAAGAATTGATAAGGCTCATAGGCTCTGGGGAAATGGTGGGAGGACTGTCTTGCGGAGATAAGACAGTTCTGCCAGTCATGTGGTGAGCTTGCCAGTTCTCTGTTCAAGGCCATTGGGTCCAACAAGTGGCCTTTCCTTCATTATCCGCAAAATGCATATGAAAGTGCACACTCCTGCATATGTTAATGAAGTTTATGGAGATCATGCTAAACATATATGACTATGGCGCTCGTCTTGACACCTAAATTATGCTACATGTCACCTCAGAGAAGGGAGAAACCTGAGAGGAGATGTCCTTGGCAAGGGGGGGACACCATCCTTCAGCAAACAGAGAAGGGGGAGGCAAAGGCTGCCCATGCATCCCTCTCCCTCCTCCTTCAGGGGATGTTTAGCTTCTATTCCATTCATCCCACCAATTTAGGGACAGAAGGGAAACCACTGGGAGAAAATAAATGAGCGTCCCCGCCTGACAGAGGAAAAGGTCACAGCGGTAAAGTCTGTTTCTAGCCCCCTTCTCCCCCAGCTCTCCACACAACCTGTGAAAGCACAGGAGCTCTGCTGGGAGCTGCCAGTGAACCACAGCGGGAGCTAAGAGCGAGGCAACAGCGACCGACCCCCTGTCCCGTGGCTTTCTGAGGCTGGGCAGGCAGCCTGGCAGCTGGCAGCCCCATGGCCAGGCTTCACGCCTTGTCGTGGTGAGCAACTGATGGCTTCCTTACCTCTGTGGGGCCAGCGTAGAGCATGGGAGAGGGGAAGATTGCAACGATGGTTGATTTCGGGTCCAGGACTTGCTCCTCCAGCACTGCTGCGTGCTGTTTCATCCGCCACTCCAGCGGGACATCATCATCTTTGGTCCATCCTCCCAGGGGGTGCAGGAGAAGCACGGGGTTTTTGTAACCCCTCTCCAAAAGCTGGCGCCGTGTGTCCTGCATGAGCAGGGCGTGCCCGTTGTGGACAGGGTTGCGCAGCTGAAATGCAAAGATAGCATCTGAAAGGGAAAGATTCAGAGGGTCACAGGCTTGCACCGACCATCGACATTTCAACAGTCATAAGATAGGATACACGTCTTACAATCTACATATCTTAATATGAGCAAGGCCTCCAATACCTTAGATAAGTGTTTCATACACATACAGTGCCTCTTCATCACTCTGCAAGTTTATTTTCATTGCACATCTTTCCTTTGGGGCTGATTTCGGTCCTACCAGCTCTCCTACAATGTTTTAAGATGCTACTGGACATCTGCACTCTGTTCCCTGACTTTGTAAGTGACCTGCCCCCTCTCCAAGCTTGATGGCACCTTCAGGAAGGCCAATGCTCTCTCCCCAGAGTGAGGGTAGGTGTCTGACGCCTGCCAGCCTGCTGGGACAGACACCTGGGAGAAGATACCTTACCTGTCCTTCCTCTGTGAAGGCCAAGCACATGGCTCTAAACACTCAGGGTGCAGAAAGAGAGGCTCTGACCTGCCGGAGAGGACACCAGCAGGACGCTCGATGCTTTCCGGTCTGGTGCTCAGAGATGCCCATTGAGGACACAGTCCATCAGAAGCACTGTTCTTAACCAAGGAGACCCCACACCACTGTGTCCCTCTTACTGCTCACTCCACATGAATAGTCCCATTTTGGGAGCATACAGAAGCAACATGGCAAGTGCTGAGAGCTTGAGGGCAAGCCAGCACAGATCACAGCAATCTCCTGGTGCCACGCAGGGCAAGAAGAGTTGTGTCACTGGTGCTAACCCAGGAGACTCACCAGCATTCATTTCTCTGAACTTCTGCTTGAGAGCGAGAGGTGTCAGGCGGTACTGGTCCAACCCATCATTCCATTTGATCTTCTCCAGCACGAGGAGGTCTCCACCAACCAGCCAGTCTCCACTCTCCATCACCATCTGTGAATTATGCACACATGTATTATGGAGAGGTGTCAGAGACAGCCTGTGAATTCCCTGACAAGGGGGAGAAGGCCCTCCAAGCCTCCAGTGGAACGCCTCAAACGCTCACAGGGAAATAAATAATGCAGACCTGACATTCAAAGAATTGATAAGGCTCATAGGCTCTGGGGAAATGGTGGGAGGACTGTCTTGCGGAGATAAGACAGTTCTGCCAGTCATGTGGTGAGCTTGCCAGTTCTCTGTTCAAGGCCATTGGGTCCAACAAGTGGCCTTTCCTTCATTATCCGCGAAATGCATATGAAAGCGCACACTCCTGCATATGTTAATGAAGTTTATGGAGATCATGCTAAACATATATGACTATGGCGCTCGTCTTGACACCTAAATTATGCTACATGTCACCTCAGAGAAGGGAGAAACCTGAGAGGAGATGTCCTTGGCAAGGGGGGGACACCATCCTTCAGCAAACAGAGAAGGGGGAAATAAGTTACCCTGGAGAGAGCACGGAGCAAAGAACAAAGAAGACGATGACCGTGCCCAGGAAGATTTTTCCAAGAAAGAAGAAGATTATGTCTGGGAAGATTCCCTGAAAAAGACACTGGATTTGGGACCGGTGATCTCTTTGTCTTTTTTATCTAGCTCTTCTTTTCTCTATCCCCCAGTTTCTCTTAGAGCTGTTAAGTAACAGTTAGAGTTGTTAAGAAACGACCTTAACTACCGCTTGCCGTAAGTTGCTGTGTAAGTAACATGCCCAGTAACACATCATTTGCCATAATCACAAACTTGTTAAGACCTATACTAATCATTTTGGGAAACTAATAAATGTTTGCACGTGGACCTTGAGATTCATCTCACCTTAGTCCATGCTGTTGGGGATTTACAAATCTGAGTCACTTTTAGCCGCCCTCTTTCCTGAGAGTGGGACGTGACAAGGGGACAGCAACATACCTCCTTTTCCCTTTTGCAGGCTCCTTTGAAAAGTGTTAGGCTTGACTCCGCTTGTAGGGTGATCTTCCCTCCTCATTCAGCACATTGTAGGGGCAAAATATTCTTACAGTGCCCCCGTGGACTGAAAGCCATGGGCAGCACAACCCCATAACGTGCGGCATCAGCCACCGAGCCCCTACCCCTGCACCCGGCTGGGTGCCAGGCTCCTCTCTGGCAGCCGGGAAGTCCAAGACCTTCCTCTACTTCACCCTTTGCCCTCTCCTCCTGCGAATATGCAGGAGGAATAAGCCTGTTGCAAAGTGAGCAACTGCTACTGAATAATTAAATGATTTGTTTTATGGTAGGGAAAAGGAATTAATATGGCTTTAAGCGTCAGTTCAAGTCACTCTGTGTACCCTGGAGCTCTCCCTTTCTAAGGGCTGATGTTCTTCGTACTGCCAGAGAGCAAGTGGAAAGAGACACGCTGTAAAAATATAGCACCCTTGTTGGCTGACTGTACAAAACAGCCAAATTAAAGCAAAAGGTAGGCAAAAGGAGCTTGAGTCTGCGATCTGCAGCATTAGCATTTGGTAGCATCACTGAGATTGTCACTCCAAGTGCAGGAAATCTTTGGGGGCTAAGTCGGTGGTTATGCTAAAAATGTTTGGAGGCCGGCACACGGGTGACCAGGAGTGAATGAAAGGAGCAGCTCACCAGCAGCACGCTCAAGTTCCCTTTCACCTTGTGCTTGTCCTCTCCTGCTCTTGCTGAGCAGCAAGCACAGCACTAACTCACAAGCCTAAAAACTCAGCCGTGCCTGCCTGGGACACGATGGTTCCCCGTGAGGACTCGGGCTTGGATAGGAAACAGGACACCCACGGCCCTCAAAACCTCAGAAAGGCTCTGTTCTCCAGCCCCTGCCCGCATTTCCCATCCTGGCCAGGTCTCTCAGGGCAGCAAGGGGACAAACCTACTTTGACGTGCGGGTGCTTGGCGCAGGTGGTGCCCCAGACCCGGGCGCAGCGCTCCTCCTTCCTGTGCTCGAAGTACTCGGGGTTCTTCAGGATGGCCACCCTCCGGCCCTCGTAGCTGAGCGCCAGCGCCTCGTGGCCCTCCAGCCGCTCCTTGTCCTCCGTGGATACAGGCAGCACGATGGGGATGCTCAGGTTGACAACGCCGTCTGGCAAGAGAGGGGGCAGGATTTTAACCTACTCCAGCCTCAGACACTGGTCTTGGACACAGAGTAAGCAGAGGTTTTCGGAGGCATACATTATCCCTTTGGAGAGCCAGATTTTCTGGGACTACCTCAGGGATTCATCATCAGTGATGTAATTATTCACTGGCTCTTTTTTTTTCTGCACTGCTAATAACTAACAGTGCTAGTGGAATACAAAAGCTCCGTATCTTTGGACCAGAGATGTCTCGAAGACACCTGGAGCATTTCATTACTTTCTGGACTCTGTCTCCCTGGAAAGGTTGGTTCTTCTCCAGTTATCCCATTGCAAAGTCTCTTTGAAAAATCTAAACATACTCGGAAAATCCAACCCTGGATATACCCCCTACCTCCTCTTCCAGGAGAGCAACCTCTGTTCAGACAGCTCCTGCTCGGTGTTCCCTGGGGCATCTCACTCCCTGCACACTTCCTGAACCCCCCTTCTAACAGGAAAAACACTGTCACGCTTGGCTTTGTTTCTTCGCTTTTTTTCTGATATCTCTATCCTGTTCCTCCTTTTCCTTTATATCTCTGCAGAGTCCATTTTTAATCTATTTTCTGTGTGTATACAATGAGTCTACATTTGCATGTGCATTTTCTAATTTCAGTGTTGTCTCTAAATACCTTGAAGTCGTATTGGTTTTACCCCACTCCACTAAGGTCCTCCCATTTCTCCTTGGATATCCCAGTGTTAATACAAAAGAATCGGTCTCTCCCATTCACAAACAAGAACAAAAAAATCACTGACTCAATTTGTTCTGATCTGACCGAAATAATTTTAGATCCTTGAGAGTCTTAATTTGATGATTTTGACTCTGGTGTAGATTATTTTTTTTAATCTTCATGAAAATCTTTGCATTTGCTTTTAATTTATGACCAGGTATCATTTGTCTGCCAGACAGCAATTTTCAAGCATTTCATGAATAATTGTAACTGTAGTCACATGGTATCCAATCAATATCAACTTCATCCATTTAAATAATACTAAGCAGTGATCAGTCAATAAAGTCAGTGTGGAAAAAGCTGGATTATGAAACCAACAAATGATGTTGAAGCTGAGGATCTCCATGGTCTATTTCCAAATAAAAGATACAGAGTTTAAAAAAAAAATAAAATAAAAAAAATCACTCTAGCACAGGTGATTACAAAATTACACAATTGGGATTTTTGTGAAGACCGGCTGGTAGGGTGCATCATGCTGCTTCATAATCATCTGAATCAGAAACTGGCCATGGTTGTGCCTGGTCTTAACAATTTTCTGGTGTTGTTTGTTTTTTGTTGTTGTTGTTGTTTTTTTTAAATTATAGCAAAAAAAAAAATCTAATTGCAGTAATTTCTGTACAACCTAAAGACAGTTATATACATACCAGCTAGAGAGTGATTCCTTCCTGGTAGAATACAAACAGAATTAAGATAATTAACACTCACAGGCACCAGTTCCAACAGCCATTCCGAGAACCAGAGCCGCTCACTCCAAAGCCCTCGTTTCCCCCCTCCACGGCGCTGCCTCAGCCTCCCCAGTGCTCACCAGTGGGGGGGTGAGGGTGGCACTGGCTGGGGGTCCTGCACAACACCCACGGGGGCTGTCACCCAGCCCTGACAGAGGCACGCGTCGCCAGGGCAGAGGGCAGAGCTCTGGAGACCCTGCAACACTCTTGTTGCCTTACCACAGGCAGACCTGCCTTTCTTCTTGGTGGGCATCGTGCCCCTACACACAGCACCTCCTCCACCCAACTGCTGCTAGTGGGATTTACTGCTCAGAATCTGAGCCAGAGCAGCACTAACTTGCATAAGTCCACCAAAATGAATCACAGCCCTTCCAGGCACAGCTGGAGCTGCCAAAAACATCACCTGCATCGCAGAGCAAAATGGCTGGATCAATTTTGGTCCAATGGCTTTCCAACAGCCTGGAAAGACCAGCAAACCTCTCTTTGGTAACATGTAGTCCAACCTCGGCACCACAAGATGGAAACCCTCCATCATTTCCTAGACCTCATCCAAGCAAACCAGGGATGTTCTCCTTCCTGCCCAGACGTCACCCTGTGGGCCTGAGCACTCAGACGTTGAGTATGGAGACCTCCATGGAGACATGGTGGACTGGGACCTTGCCCTGGAGAGATCATCGCCCTCTAAAAGCAGGTGTCCTGAGCTTTGTTCCTGACCTCATGGAGCTCTACAAATCCTGACCATGTGCCTGCGGACCCCAGAGGAACTGTGCTCAGTGATGCCAAACAGATTTGGGGAAGTGCCCCAAAACCAGGTACTCTCTGAGACGAGCCTCTAGCGCAAAGTGCGGAGCTCTTTGGTCCTTATGGAGCACCTCTGTGACCTCCTCAGGCACAACAGGCAGCTCAAAGACCACAGACCTGGGTCTGATAACCAGGACATGTGCTTTTGAACACTGTTTACACACTAGGCGGGAGGTAAAAGGCTACGGCGTCTCCGAAAGCAGAAGCGTCCCCCAGACGCTCCTCCAGTCCAAGGCGAGCTGCCCCCAGCTCTGGAGCTGCCCCGAGGTGCCCAAATCCCCCCAACAGCACCACGTCACTGCCCTGGGCAGGAGGGCAAGGCTCAAAGGGACTCACTCACCAGTATCTACTGCCCTGGTCTCAGCTGTAGGCAATCACTGCTTGAGCACTCTGCCTTTTCCAGGGGTGAAGCACCTCTAACATGTCGCTAACGACTCAGTAAACCTGATTTATTTCAAGTTACAGTAATGGATAAGAAGAAAAACAGGGAAAAGAAAGAGTGAAACCAGGCTCTGCTCCTGTTTCCAAGGAACAGCTGCCTTCTCCTCTCACCTCAAATTCAGCCTCCCTGCTTAATTGGCTTTGCATCTTTATTTACCCTGGCACGACTGAGCATGAAAAGAGCTCCACAATGCCCACTGAAATGTCTGATAGGCACCATGCAAGACGGGAAAGCTGTGAGCCGGGGCCCCAGCCACAGCACAGTGAACTTCATCACCTTTTGTACCCTTTGGTACGTTTCAGAGCACGGTTTCCTGGCCCTTGTGGTCCTTCAGGAGCCCCCAGCATTTAACACGTGAGAGGAAAGTAGGGCAACACAGCCGAGCACCCCTGTACTCAGCACTGGGGAGGCCACACCTTGAATATTGTGTCCAGATTTGGGCACCTCAATACAAGAGACATATGGAGGTACTGGAAGGGGTGCAGAGGAGGGCAACGAAGCTGGTGAAAGGCCTGGAGAACAAATCTTATGAAGAGTGATTGAAGGAGCTGGGACTGTTTAGTTTGAGGAAGAGCAGGCTGAGGGGAGACCTCATCACTCTCTACAACTACTTGAAAGGACACTGTAGAGAGGTTGGTGCTGGTCTCTTCTCACAGGTGATTAGCGATAGAACAAGAGGGAATGGCTTCAAGCTGAAACAGGGTGGGTTTAGACTGAACATTAGGAAATAATTCTTCACTGAAAGAGTGGTCAGAGACTGGAACAGGCTGCCCAGGGAGGGGGTTGAGTCGCCATCCCTGGACGCGTTTAAGAGTCGTTTAGATGTGGCGTTGGGGGATATGGTGTAGGGGAGAACTTTGCAGAGTGGGGTTGATGGTTGGACTCGATGATCCCAAGGGTCTTTTCCAACCTGAATGATTCTATGATTTTCAGCCCGGCTGCCTGCGGAGACCCCGCGGCGGCAGCATCCCGTCCCGCAGCACAGCATGGGGGTCGTACCATTCAGCAGGGTGCCAAAATGGATCGCTTGCAAGTACTCTGCCTCGCGCATGAAGCCGGTCAGCGGAGAGGCCCAGCCTTCGCTCAGCACCTGCACCCACTGCAGATCCAGCTGCAAAACAAACCCAAAGGGCACTCCTGTCACCAGGTCACGCTCACAGGTTGCTTTTCCTTCCCTTCTGCTGCAACAGCGTTCTCACCGGTTTTGCTTCAAACACGGGACATTCGTAAAGGGGAGGAAATCCGCGGCAGGGCTGGTTTGGTTATTTTTTTAAGGCAGAATCGGGTACTTTGATAGCATGACAGCTTGCAGGGCTGTGCTAACACAATGAAGGAGACTGATGGCCCTGGCTTGCTACAGCACAGGGTGGAGACAGCAGAAAAGGGCTGAGGATCAGGACCCTGCTTCAGCTCGCCATAAAGCACAGCCACAAAAGGAAACAGCCAGCAGAGGAACAGAGCCCCCTCTAGCAACATCCCTGTCGACTTCTACCCTTCAACAGCTAAATAATGAGTGACAGCACAGCATGCACGCATGATGATACCTTAGTGATCTCTACGGATGGCAGCATCTCTGCTTCAGCTCGGACACTCTGGTATTTATTTTCAGGTACAAACAACTCAAGAACATCCTTAGTTGAGCTATAGGGCACAATGTTCTGAAAGAGAGGGACAGACAGCAATTGTAAGTAACACGCTGGTTTTCAAACGCACACCAAAAACTCAGCATCTGAAAGCAGGTTTACAAGCTGCCAGCAGCAGTTGCATAAAGATGACCTACTTGTGTTTGGAGGAGCTCCACAACCTGCTGAATGCATTCAGACACTGACGCAACATTCGTTTTCAACACTAGCTCAGGAGACTCGGGCTTCTCGTACTCTGAGTCAATCCCCGTGAATCCTACAGACAATTAAACCCAAATTAAATTTATTTAAAGTGCCCTGCAGCCAACAAAGCTGTACAAACAACCTGCGAGCATTCAACCATACTGGGTAGTACAAGTGACACTCATGACAGCAAAATTAGGGAAACAGGATACTCTTGTGCACTACAAAGAGCCTTTAGTAACCCACCTCTACATGCAGAGCTGCAACAACAGGCCATCTAATTCTTCAGAAAACAAAAGGCAAAATAAGAGCTCACTCTTCCATACCTTTGATCTCTCCAGCTCTTGCCTTTTTGTACAGGCCCTTCACATCTCTGCTTTCACAAATATTTAGAGGAGCATCTACAAAGATTTCAAAGAAAGGAAGTCCAGCTGCCTCATGAATTTTCCGTGCATTTTGACGATCCTGTCAGAAGACAGAAAAATTGTACATGCCTGAATTGCAGCAATCACCTTCCTATGACACAACATGCCCAGGAATTTGACACCGGTAAAATTGTCTCTAGCATAGATTTATTAAATTCACAGTAATTCTAATAAGGGTTTTTCCAACTTTTTCTTTAAAGATACTTTAAAAAAATAATCTACAACTTTGATCTGTTTTCAGCTTTTTCCATCCAAAATATCAAGATGATCTCTTTGTTAAGCAGAAATTTAGAATGTGAAAAATTACCTGCCCTATGTCAAAAAAGGAACTGCTTGCATCAGCTTGATAACAGCAGCTACTTGGTATTCTCAGGAAGCACAAAAACTCAATCAATACATCTTCAGAGTAGCGATAGCACTGACAGGCTGTTGTTCCTCTACCTCTTTTCTGCCTCCTAACGAGTTAACAATTGGTCATGCTTGACCAATCTGATAGCCTTCTATGATGGCATGACTGGCTGGGTGGATAAGGAAAGAGCAATGGATGCTGTCTACTTCGACTGCAGCAAGGCTTTTGATACTGTCTCCCACAGCATCCTCATAGATAAGCTTAGGAAGCAGGGGTTAGATGAGCAGACAGTGAGATGGATGGATGGCAGAGAACACAGGGTTGTGACTGGCAGCGCAGAGCCCAGTTGGAGGCTTAGTGGGTCAGTACTGGGTCCAGTCTTGTTCCATGTATTCATCAATGACCTGGATGAGGGGACAGAGTGTACCCTCAGCAAGTTTGCTGATGACACAAAACTGGGAGTGGCTGACACACCAGAAGGCCCTGCTGCCATCCAGTGAGACCTGGACAGGCTGGAGAATTGGGCAGAGAGGAATCTGATGAACTTCAACAAGAGCAAGTGTAGGGTGCTGCACCTGGGGAGGAATAACCCCCCGCACCAGGACAGGCTGGGGGTGACCTGCCAGAGAGCAGCTCTGAGGAGAAAGACCTGGGACTCCTGGTGGACAACAGGATGACCATGAGCCAGCAATGGGCCCTTGTGGCCAAGAAGGCCAATGGCATCCTGGGGTGCATTAAAAAGAGCGTGGCCAGCAGGTCGAAGTAAGTCATCCTCCCCCTTTACTTCACCCTGGGGAGGCCCCATCTGGAGCACTGTTTCCAGTTCTGGGCTCCCCACTTCAAGAAGGACAGGGAACTACTGGAGACAGTCCAGAGAAAGCCTACGAAAATGATCAGGGAACTGGAGAACCTCTCTTATGAGGAAAGGTGAGAGATCTGGGTCTGTTTAGCCTGGAGAAGAGAAGAAATTCCATCTCAACATGAGGAAAAACTTCTTTACTTTGAGGGTGATGGAGCCCTGGAAAAGGCTGCCCAGAGAGGGAATATCTCCTTCTCTGGAGACATTCCAAACCCGTCTGGATGCGTTCCTGTCCAACCTGCTCTAGGTCACCCTGCTTTGGTAGGGAGGTTGGACTAGATGATCTCCGAAGGTCCCTTCCAAACCCTGCCATTCTGGGATTCTGTAATAGTAGGAGCCTCTGTAAGGAGATTTCAAACTCCTCTTAGCTTTTAGACAACTTGTAATATGAATATATTCAAAGAAGTCACATCAAACTGCCCTCCAGAAATTTGTACCTATAGCACGTAGTCCTGTGTATCAGTGGTTAAAAAAAAAACAGAGAAGTTAAAAGGAGCGTCTGAGGCATATATAGAAAGTCGTCTACATAATTCTCTCTTCCGTAAGAACAATCATGAGATGAAGGCTGCCCAGAAAAGAGCAGAATATAATGCAGGGCATTTACCTTTGCAAAAGGAGAAATGAAACTAGTTATGCAGACAAGCCCAGCGTCAGCAAACAGCCTGGCCACCTCTGCGATGCGGCGGATGTTCTCCTCGCGGTCCGCAGCAGAGAAACCCAGGTTTTTATTCAAGCCATGCCGAACATTATCACCATCCAGGGAATAGCAAGGGATGCCATGAGAGACCAAGTACTCTTCCAAAGCAAAGCCAATGGTTGTCTTGCCAGCTCCAGAAAGGCCTGTTGGAGACAGAAAGGTGAGGTTCATGTTTGAGGTCAAAAAAATGAAAATGACAAGTGTAACACAATACCTCCTGGGACACTGGCAACGAAAATCCTTCTGTCTGAAGTTGCATTAAGGAAGGAATGAGGTAGGGAAACTGGATTCATCTTTTTAGCACACAGTTACCACTACAGAGCCCTGGCCAACCCTTATCTTATTGAAGAGTTGGCATTAACGCCATGAGAAAAGCTGTTATACCCCAACATCTGGAGGGGTTCAACCAACAGTGTCGCAAGAGTACATCTTCCTGGGCCATGGTGGGACAAATAGGTACCAGTAAGTAGGGGAAGCCTGAAAGGATGCAAGTCCCTCAGCACCTTCCTCTTGCTCCTCCTGTTCCTCCTGTGAACATCCAACTGCTCTCCTAGGCTGAATCCATAGAGAGGTTCTTGCCACAACTGCAGGATGAGACAGGCTCCACCAGTAATTGCCCCTCTGCATCCATGGACACCTCCTTCTGCAGGAACAGCACTCACAGATCTGTGAGAGTAGGAGCAGGGTGATTGTGTAGACAAGCAGCGCATCTTCAGCTGCCTGCGTCTCCTGGCATCATCAGCCAGAAAAACAACAATCCAAAATGAGGTGGCTACTTCCCATCCACTTGCTCCATTCAATTCTGCAAAAAGCCCTTGCCACTGGCTGTGTCAGAAAGCAGGAAGAGCACCTGGAGCACCAAACTCCTCCTTCCCCTGGGGTGGCAGTCCAGGTGTTGAAAACTCCTTCAGACAGAAGAGAACCTTGACTTGGGAGGGATAACACCTCCAAACACCACGCCTGTCTCAGGAAACACTTAGCCTTAGAGAATGTCCTATGGAGATATGCCTCCCTACAGTCTCTTAAAATTACAGTGACAGGAAGTTAGGAGACCACTGTCTATTTCAAAGAACAATCATCAGCCAGAGAAGTACAAGCCCTTCAGAAACAGGGTCTTTAAATGACACTCGAAAAAGAAGGAAATTCCTTCGATAGGTTTTTTTTGGCTTCAGAAATTATATTAAAGCAGATTGGGCCTCGACTTTCTTTTCTAAATTAAAAAAAGAGAACAAAACAGAAATGTGTTTTAACCCAACATAAGCTGATGGGAAGGCAAATCAGAATGGCTTTACCAACCCTTCCAAGGTACATCTTTCAAAATTTTCCATCAGTCAAAGAAAATACCAATATTTAAGGAGCAAAGAAACAACTTGACAAGCAGCAGAAGATAGAGTTGTGTAAATATCAGTGGAGCAAAATAAATGCAATCGTCATTTCTAGCAGCCCCTAATCCCCAAACAATGAGTTTATCGTTCAAAGCAGAAGAGAAGGGCAACATATCGAAGGCGTACGAAAGGAGAAATAACATAAGAAGCCCACAAGGGCTGTACAGTGAATCGCTTCCAGTGCAACTTGCTGTCTGGGAGTATTTAATTCTTCAGACAAGACGACTGCCTTGTTGTGCTGCTCACGAGGTCACTTTAAACACAGTAAACTTAGGAAGTTTATTGGGAAATAAACTTCAGGCTAACCCAGAACTAAAACATCCGTGTGCTCTTTTGGACAACCCTGGGCACGTTTCTCTGCCAAGGACTGGCTGGATTTGAGCCAAACGTTCCTCAGCCACACACTTGGGAACAACAAGTGCAATCCTTAGCGTTTCTGGCATGTTCAAAGGAGCCCGATAACAGCTGTGAAATTCATAAAAGCATTAGTTATGGGCAGTAGCTGCCAGGGAGAATATCTTGCTGTGCCAGCACTGCGTGTCGGTGTTTCCCACGTGTAATTGTTTTGCAATTCCCAGTTCAGAAGGAACACTGATGTTTCCTGCTGATCCCAAATCCCCACCTCCAAGCCGAACTCAAGTGTGCAAGTGGGTTTCACACGTGAAGCCACGCTTTCAGCCACAGAGGGAAATACCTGTTAGCCAAACCGTGCAGCCTCGGAATCCACCCCTGGTACCGACAACTTGTCCTCTCTTGCTCCTGCTGACATGATGGGCTTGGTACACCACATTGGTTGATTCCTGACGAAAACAAAGCAAAACAAACCACTTTCGTTACATCTTGTTGCTCTCTGTACAAATGAAAATCTCGGCTGGGACTAATATAAAGGAGAAAAACCTCAAACGAATTGCATGAGCCTTTGCAGCAAACCTTGGCAACTGGGTGCAGAAGGAAAAACGGCAAAGAAAATAGCTGCCTTTGGCGTATGTTGGGTTTGTCTCTGCATGGCGCAGGCTCCCTTTTGAAAGGCAGTACTTGCCTCTGCTCAGAGCCCTTCTGGTGCCAGTCCCTGGTGTCGGCTGCGGCAGGAGATGGCTGTCCCGCCGGCGCGGGGCCGGGTGACGGGCACAGCAGGGCAGGCAGGGCAGGACATGGGCTCCGCAGAGAGACAGACACGGGCAGCACACTCCCTGCCTCCTCGGCACTTTCAAACGCGGGCAGACTCGCCTATTATTTTAATTACACTTGCAAAACAAAAGCAACTTAAAGTGCTAATTTACTTGCTATGTTTCACATAACACGGCTTCTAATAATTGCAGTTGGGGCGAGAAGCAGCGGCGTCGCGGGGCTGAGCCGAGCAGGAGCGGGACCTGGCTGGGAAAGACAGTGTGACAGGAGGAGAGACAGTAACACCCACCGGACACACGTGCACTCGCTGGTGCACACACGGGACCGGCACAGCGCTGAGCCAGAGCCCTGAATTTTGGTAGTTCCTGACATCAACCTGCCCCCCCACCGGGAAACAGACTGAAACAGCCTGTCCGTGCCCTGCAGCTCCAGCCATCGCACTTCAACAAGGACTTTTTGCACATAAAATATCTTCAAAACCTTATTATTTGCAAGGATTACGTTTCCAGCTGAGGCAGCCAAAGGAAAAATCTCCAGAGGGAATATAAATATTTTCTCCCCAGCTGGATTCTTCACCGCTGTAGGTTTATCCGTTTCACATCATCAGTACAAGAGCGGGCTTGGGCTTTCCCATGATTCACATCTTGCTATATAAATATTTCTACCTCTGAAGTCATAGTAGAGAAGTGGTCATCTTTGATTTTCCAAGAAAAAGAAAAAAGAACATTGACAAGTAAAAAAAAAAAAAAAAAAAGAGAGGAATGGGAGAAACAACAAATTAAAAGGTCACCTTTTAAATGTGTTAGCAAAGCAGCCTGATTTTTGATTTTTTTTTCCCCTCTACTTGCTGGGACATTAACACTTTAACACGATTCAGCAAAGGCTTCATATTTTATATGCAAGAGGGCTCTGCCAACACAGAAAACTAGGTGAAAACTATTCCTTAACAGCAGAGAAAAAATACTCCCCCTCTCCTCACCTGCTTTTATTATCTTTCAGAGAGACCAGCATCCCAGCAGAGACCAATCTCCCACCACAGCAATTTATAACTCTACTCAGAATTTCATGCCCATTTTCAATTCAATTTTAGCAAAAGGCTCCAGAATTATCCTCTTTACACCTGCAAATATTCCATCTGCAATTGCTTGTGGGCACACTGAACTGCTACCCCACTCCAGAACATTTTAATGTACTGGTAAGAATAGCTGTGTCTGAAATAATCACAATAATGGTCATAAATCTCACCTCCAAGGTTAACTCTCAGTGAGCTTCAATATTGGTGCTGTGATTGTGAGATTGCACTGGAAGAAACTCAGGAAGGGAGAAGCAATACCTCCAGAGCTGCCCCGCGCTGACCAGTTCCCACCCTGTGCCACCACCACACGACTCAGCGGGAAGTCCTGGCCTAAAAAGGTTTTCCGAGCTGTTGTCCCAACCACCTCCAGTGATGCATCTTCTCGCTCCAAGGAGTCTCACTTCCCATTTTCATTGCCACAGCCACCAGCGCACGTCCCTGACATCACTTCCCCCTTCCGCAGTCGTTTCAAATGAAACAAATTAATTGGGGGTCGAAGTGTAGGGGACGGATGAGATGCTGCCTGAAACACAGGGCCCAGGTACCACAGCAAAACAAAAACAAAACCCCAGAACCTCTCTACACCTGACCCTGAAAAACAAAAATGAGTGAGCTCAACACATCCTGATGACTCAGACAATAAAAGGTAAGTATCTCAAGATCTGTATTTCGTGGTTTGGTTTAGTTTGATTTTTCACAGGGTCTGTCAAAAGTCTGTTTGAACTTTTTAAGCTCGCAAAGGTGAGACAGCACCACCATGGTTTAATTTCCACCTGTCCTCAGGGGTTCAGGTTTCGGCAGCGAGACTAAATGAGCACATGCAGAAGAGCCAGCAGCCAAAAATAATCCCTCCTCCCAAGAGTGCGTTTCTGCTGTGTTTACTTCTGCTGGAGCTCTGAAATGACGCATCACCTCGCCAAGGACCCTCAGCAAAGCAGGAGTGCCCAAACTCACCTTCCCAACAGCTTGTCACCTCTCAGCCCTGCTGTGAAGCCTCCCCGGCGGCAGCCTAACGCTCGCTCGGTGACCACACACCCCTCAAGTGTAGCACTCCAAAAACCACAAAGCAGCTATTTTACAATTTGTTTGCAAGCCGCAGCAGACACAACGGATATTTCTACGTGGAGAAATAAACCTGCACACTTTGAATCTCTCCTGCAAGCCCTCTGCATCAGTATGGATTCCTGCTGCACACTTGGCTTCTGCAAACTGCTGATCTGCGGGATCCATCCTGCAGGAGATGAACCACAGTAACATCCACGCCTCAGCAAGAGGCAGGAACTAACATTCCCAACATGGTTAACGTAATGAGATTGCTACGTTAAAAGTACACGTTGCTGTGTCGTGAATCTGTATGATGCACTGTGTGTGCATCTCAGAGCTTGTATTTTGCACACTGGCATCTTTTGGAACCTGGGAAAGAATCACTGAGGGCATTTTTGCAATTCAGCAACACTGTCAGACCTCTCCTACCTGCCAGGAGCTCCAGAGGGTACCAGATCCCTCCAATTTTTCTGCTATGTTAATAATCTGACCAGTAAACTCTTCCTAACCCTGCACAACTGACTGCCACACACCAGCTCAAGTTCCTGTCACCAGCTAAAAAAACAAAAAGGCAGAGAGAAACGTGAGTGGATGGCGGACGGTTGGGTTGGCAGCTTGCTTGGCGAGGAACAATCACCAGCTTCCCACCATCCATGGGCTGGGACACGGCTTGGGAAGCCAGAGCTGAAGCACAAACAGAGTGAAGGCCGTTGATGCTGATTATTGGTGGTGCCACAGAGCAAACCCTGGAGAGATTTCATCTAGAAAGAGCATACGCTGCAAGACCATGGGGAGTCAGAGATAAAAAGTGGGTGGGGTTTCATCAGATGCAGTGCTGTCCTGCTGATTTTATTGTCATGGTTTTAACCAAGCACATTTAAAAGATTATAATGCAGTCATCATTGCAACACACTGACGCCTGAACGTTGGGCCCCACGGCGGGGACAATTTAGGAACACTGGTAAGCATTTCTTGCAATAGTCAAGATGAAAGAAGTGAGGTTTGGTAGAAAAACTTCTTACCTATAATTTAGCCCCAAACAAAGCTCCAAGAAAGGCAACAAGTGACCTGGCAGCGTTTCCACAGAAGAGCCATGCAGTCCCTGCCAGTCAGGTGGGTAAGCAGGACATTGCCACGCTCCCTTCTTTCCTTGAAAATCTGCTGTTTGGCCACCTCAGCATGATTTCATTCCTCAGACCACCCTGGCTTACCTCATCCCGAAAATGAGAAAAAAATAAAGACGCAGCTCCAAACCTTCTACCAAGGCTGCAGCGGATCAAGAAGCCAAATCCTAGCTCTGCTTTTGGCCTTCCCTTCTACTGAACCTTTCCGTGAGGTTGACAAACTGGGAGACACCAAAATCTCAGGTGTCTTTAAGATGAGGTTGACTGAGCCACCAGCCAAGTGTCTCCTGGCCCAGTTTCCAAAAGGAACAAGTTTTTTTGGTCACAACCCCGGTGGGACAAGATGCTCCCCTGCTTTGTGAAAGCAGGTTGCAGGCAGAGGCAGGAGGCTTTTCCTAAGTTCTCCTGAATAGAGAGGTGGGTCCTCTGAGACAAGAGAGTCCACCATAGCACAGACCTGTTGGAAATCAGGAACCATCCGTGTCCTCTGCTCTGAGAGCTACCGCCGCTCAGTTCATGACATCTGAAAAAGTAACCTCAGCTCTTTCTTAACTACTTGGCCATCAAAGGGAGCAGCTGTGCTTGCCCACACAAACCAAAGGTTGTGTGTGACTACCCACAGGAGAGCTGTTATCAGGGAGCATCTTCTCTCACCCAAGAGCTAAATGCACCATGTCTGGGGGACCTCTCCCAACGACGGCCGACATCTGTTAGGAGCACAGCCACTGCACAATTAACAGAAATACACTACCTCAACAATGTTCAGGGTTGTCCCAACGAATTACACACGATTTGCCATCTTCCACTAGAAATTCAAGTGGACCTTAGGACACAAGGCAGCATCCTCCTGCCCCCACACACCCACTTCTTTAGCCAGCATCTGCACAGCTGCATAACGAACAGGACCAGGGCAAGAACCAAGTGTGAGTGCCATGTGCCACAGCCAAGGGCTGGAAACGAGGGAGAAGAGATGGGACCTGAGCAGGACATTGAAGAGATCCCCTAAGTGGGTACAGCAGCCTCAGGCCAACCCTCGTTCAGCCATCCACAGCAGACAGAGCTCTCCAACGTTGCAGGAGGAAAGGCCTGTCATTAAAAAGCAGTGCCAGTCGTCGTGAAGGCCAGTAAGGTCTAAAGCACTGTCCTTATGGTGCACATTCCTGCAGCTGGCAGGGCAGGGTGCTGGAGGCAGCCCAGAGGCACAGCTGATGGCAGGCTGCAGCAACGTCCCACTCCAGAGAGGGACTCCCTCTGAAATCACAGCACAGACCAGCCCACCCACAAGACCAGCAGAGGAACCTTCTCCTGGCGCAGGGCTACCAAGGGCACGTTAGTCACGCAGAAGGGTCAGCCTCCTATGAATACGGTCAACGTCCAACTGGTGGCTCACGGCCCTGGGGAAACCCTGACCTGAAGGCAAGGGTAAGGTCAGGACTCCCCCAGCTGCATTTTTATTTATAGGGCTCTCTCACATCACTAGGAATATGATGCCTTTTTTTTCCAGTCAAGCATTTAATACACACCCTATTTTGGTACTGCATCCTGGATATCTCGCCAGGAAAAAAAGAAAAAAAAAAAAAAAAAGCTTTCAAAATGTTTTCAGCTAATAGTTGCAAATGGTAAAGTAGGCTTTTTAAAATGATAAAATGATCAAGCCAGCTTTCAAGTTTGAAGTCAAACACTTGCTTCAGACTCTGGAGACTGATCTAACTTATTGTTTAAAATCCTCTCCCAAATCCTGCCATCTTACGAAAGAAAAAAAATAAATATTTATCCTATCAGTTGAATTTGATGCACAAAAATTAAGTTTACGTAACTTTTCCTTAAAATATATTTTTTTCCACCAGGGCAATTCCCACAGCTGCTCTTGCAAATGGGCAAGCTGACATGGAGAAGATAAAGTGCTTGCCATCAACAAGGGGGAAAAACCTTCTGTAAACTAGTCATTTGCTGCAGAAAAGCAAAACTATTATACTCAAAAGAAAAGGAGGAAGAGAGGGAAGAGGGGGTTTTGCTTGTGGAAGCAAAGATTTGATTACGATCATACTGAAGAATGATGGAGAAACCTCAGAGTCTCGGAAGTCCTGATGTAGCTCTTGTAACCATAAACCTATAGACTTTATCCAAACTTGAGTTTGACTTATTGCACGGACTAAGGTGGTAAACGCTTCAAAATCAGTTCCACTCCTTCCGAGGGAAAAACCTCACCAAGATGAAGTAACCCTGGAAATTTTTCCACTTTTCAGCTTCCAGGATCCCACAACCACAATGCGGAGCCTGGCCTGCAGGTCCAGATGTGGAAGTGGGACTTCTCAACCACCTGATGTGTTACCATACCTCCCACCTTCCTGCTTCCTGTGACATCGTCCCCCCTCTTCCCTACATGGAAACTCATCTCCTCCCACCGCTTGGACAGGATCAGAAATGAGCAGCGTTTCTGCTGCTCAGATGACAGGCTGGGAGAGCAGCTCTGAGGAGAAAGACCTAGGAGTCTTGGTGGACAATAAGATGACCATGAGTCAACAATGTGCTCTTGTGGCCAAGAAGGCCAATGGCATCCTGGAGTGCACCACGAAGAGTGTGACCAGCAGGTTGAGGGAGGTCATCCTGCCCCTCTGCTCTGCCCTGGGGAGCACTGGGTCCAGTTCTGGGCTCCCCAGTTCAGGAAGGACAGGGAACTGGTGGAGAAGGTACAAAGATGATGAGGGGCCTGGAGCATTTCCCTTACAAGGAGAGGCTGAGGGACTTGGGTCTTTGTAGTCTGGAGAAGAGAAGGCTGAGGGAGGATCTGATCAATGCCTGTAAATACTTAAAGGGTGGGTGTCAGGAGGATGGGACCAGTCTTTTTCCAGCGGTGCCCAGGGACAGGACAAGAGGGAACGGGCACAAACTTGAACATAAGAAGTTCCACCTAAAGGTGAGGAGGAATTTCTTTCCTATGAGGGTGACAGAGCCCTGGAAGAGGCTGCCAGAGAGGTGGTGGAGTCTCCTTCTCTGGAGATATTCAAAACCCACCTGGACACGTTCCTGTGGGACCTGCTCTGGGTGGACCTGCTCTGGCAGGGGGTTGGACTAGATGATCTCCAGAGGTCACTTCCAACCCCATATCATTCTGTGTGATTCTGTAAAACAATGCTGTGTTTTCTTTTGAGACGTAGCCGAGTGCCCTGTCACCAAATACCCTGCAGAGGTTGTGGGGCCGGGGGCTGCCAGCATTCCCTGGCAGCAGGCAGGACGCTGAACTGGAGTCCCTTTCTTCATTCAGCGCTCTGAATAAAGCACAGCAGACCAGACTCGCTCTTTGGCACCCTCTGCCTTGACGCTTGTTACTTTTGGCATCGTTACCTCGGCCTCTGTCCCCTGCCAGCAATATAACACAGAAGATCTTAAGGAGCCCAGCAGAGACATCCCAGTTACCCAAAACAAGCAGTCTTTCAGCTTGCAGACAGACAGCTGGAGATGCCAAACACCGCCAACACACCAGGTTTTCAAGGTGGTGTTAGCTAAAGTGTTTTTTTCTTAACCCGCAGGAATTTTTGAGCTCTTAGCAAGACCTTATTTTTGATTTCAGCTAAAATATTTTGCTCTTGGTATGAATTTGCAGGGTTTGGGTTGCCACAATCAAGTTCTATACAAACCTGGCAAAAAAAACCCCAAAAAACCAACCAAAACCCACCAACAACCAACAAACCCAGGCTCACATTCCAGTCACCTTGCAAATCAGACGCTGATTTCTAGACTGTGTGACTTCAAACCAGCAGGCTGGGCATTAAAATCTGCCCCTCTGAAGGCATGCAGGTCAGGCACTTTTTTATCTCTGAATTAGATGATGTCACTACTCCAATTTCCCCCCCACAGGAACACTAGTGAGTCATTCTGCACTCCTATGTTTTCTGGACAAATTTGCAAGGGCGGGACAGATGTTATAAAAAAAAAAAAGTCTTCCCATCTTCATTCCAGAAATCACAAGGGAAAGCTGCACGGCCCAACAAAACATCTTGTCAGCTGCTGACAGAAATAACAATTTAACCAAGAAATCCTTCCATGGTCGCCCTATTTTTTATATTCAGAGTAGTTCTGCTAAATTACCTCCCCTAAACGAGCCTGTTTCAGCAGTTGGGCTTATGCTCATTTTGCAAACAATAGGTTTTGAGAGTGCAAAAGGAAAACTGCTTTGCTTTGCTGCCTGGGGTCTGTTACAAGGCTGCTCTGGATCCTGCCAAGACATTGGGACCACCAGCAATATAAGAACTGGTTATCTTGCAAAACAAGGGAACATAAATGACATTATCACTGCAGTACAGGTAAGTTTTGGGATTGAACACCCACAGAAAGCAATCAAGCACATCTATTTAACCTCTGAGAACCCACCAAAAGAGAGAGGGGAAATATGCAACCAGAAGGTAGGTGACTAGTTAAAAAACCCCAGAGATGGTGTAGCCCAGTGATCTCTGCCTGTGCATCTGACCCGTACAAGCTGCAAGTCAGGCTTTTAATATGAGCACATGCAGGGTTACCTAGCCCCTTGCCTAAGTCACCATCAAGAACGCTGCACTCTTGACTGAGGGGCTATTCAGCATTTCTCTCTCACCTCCCTAAACCAAGTGTAGGCACAGCTCTTGGTCATTATGCACTACTCAAAGCCTGGTTGAAGGACACTTACACCTTGTTCTTGGGGGTTATTCTTCCTTGGTCCCTCAAAAGCTCATGCAAACTCCCAGTACCTCTCTGAGGATGGCATCATCCCCAGTTTTACAGCCACAGAAGAATAGCAGCAGGTGAGGCAAACAGCAGATGAAGACGTGAGCTCCTGCAATATTTAAGCCCTACAAAAATGAAACCTATTTGAAAGGCAGCTCCCCTGGACTTCCAGCTGCACCTCCAAGAGCTCGACATTCCTCACATCCATCCCCACAGACCCAGACCAGCTTTGCAAAGATGGGGGCAGATGCAGTGAGCTGCTCCATCCATGGCTGAGATGACCTGTCCAGCATCATGCCCAGGGGCCCTGCAGAGGACCATGCAACTCGGCCCCCTGCAGGAGCAGTCACCTCCTCTAAAATGAGGGTTTTTTTTCCCCCTCTTCCCACACCCACTGGCAACACAAACAAACGATCTTCCCGTCAGAAGGGTTGGGCAGGCCTGAAACGTGACCTCCCACCCGACACACTTTCTTGCACCACAATGTAAAGCTGAAAAATGGTTTGATACCCAAGAAAACATTTTGTTCTGCCAGAGAGAGGCTGCAGAGACCTCAAGGTCAGAAAGTCTTAGAAATGCAGGTACAAACGGTTATTTTCCAAAGATGCACAAAAAAAGTTCATCTCAACAAACCTGAAGCGTTGCATTTAAACAGAAGCCATGGCAAAAAAAAAAAAAAAAAAAAAAAATTATGATAGGCAGGTGTTCCTGATATTAAATATAAATAAAACAGCATACTTAAAGATCAGTCTTCAACTCAGTAGTAAAACTTGGTTAATTTGTATAAAGAAGAAAATTATATCCGGAAAATTATAATGTTTATTTAACCCAGTGTGTCACCACAAACTTTAGAAAACTGTTTCAGAAGATTTTGTGCATTGCTGCAATTACTTCTGTAGCAATTGCTTCTTGTCCTGAAAAGTGATTTCTGTTCAGCCAGTTTCTGTCCCCAGTGTCATGCTATTG
>NW_015090792.1:1367305-1399167 GCF_001431845.1 Calidris pugnax | reverse complement strand
GGGTTTAATATTTTTCCTAGAACTTTTTTTTTTTTTTTTTTTTTTTTTTTTTGACATAAAAAAAAAAAAAAGAAAAAAAAAAAAAAAAAAAAAAAAAAGAAATTATGCAAACCGACTCCTTTTCTCGAGCCCTGCTCTCCAAACAGGCCAGCCATTTTGGCACCCACTCTGTAGATCAAACTTTCAACACACAACTGAGCCAAGCTGTAAGTAAGCAAAAAAGGACCGCTCTGGAGGGATGGGAGGCAGTGCTAGCGATGAGCCCTACAGGCAAAATCCCAACTCTTCAGCATCCCATTTTGTGACGCACATCCATGCCAAATGGCTTGACCTGGCTTTTTTGCATCCCTCCTTTGTTAATTATACACTCTACATAAATTTTCACTCAGAAATGATTAAGCTGAGACCATTAAAGAACTATTTCTCGCTTCCTACAGCTGTGATTCAGAACCAAATCAGAGATAATCATTAGTCACCTTGCTCACAATAATAGTAAATTAATGAACAGCAACCTGAATTACGTGGCGGTTCTCTTAATGGACTTTTAAGGTATGAGCATTGTGACCAAAGTACAAGTTCAAGGCACGGCATATCATTCAGAGCATGAGCATGGGCGCTGCGTGCCACTTATCTTCTGTGGGCGCGTACAGCTGCCAGGTTATCTAAAACACCTGGGTTCAGATAGGCAAGGTTTTTTCATTCTGAAAGGCTATGGAAAGACACACTCCAGGGTCAACATCAGTCCAGTAAAAAAAAAAAAAAATAATAAAATGCAAGTATGCCAGTACTTCTCTTGCAAACCCTCCAGATAAACAAAATCCCCTTGGCCTAGATCTAACCTGCAGCTGCAGTGCACATGTCTGGGTGGTGTGGGATCTTCAAAATAATTCGCTGTCTTGCCTAAAAACCACTTGCAGGGGCTGCCCAAGAAGAGCACGGCTCAAAACTGATGCCTGCATTACAGGTTTTGGTAAAGGTTTGCAACTGGCCAGGATTTAATCAGTGAAACCTGACAACCAGACAAGGCCAGAGTCAGGTTTAGGTGCCCCCAGACCGGCACCCACCACGCCAACCACCACCACCAGCAGCGCTCAGCTGTGCTCCTCCAAACGAGGCCCCTGGGAGACGGAGAGAAACCACAGAGAGCCACCTACTCTTGTTGAGAAAGCAAAAAATGAACTAAAATTAACCGCAGAGCACACCCACAGAGATCAAGCCTGACTTAACTGCCTTTCCCCTTGGAAGGAAGGGGTGTTCAGGCAGGAATCACCTGCCCCAGCAGAAAAAACCCTTCCACTTTTCCACATGCACAAGCTTCTACAGCTCTGGGAGATGCTCTGTCCACACAGCATGCTGGAAAACATACCCTGCTGCTCCTGCTGCCACAGCACTACCAGGGGACAACAGACAAGCCATCCTGCACTGAGGAAGTTCCACTAAGGTCCCCAGCTTGCAGCTTCTGAGGCTGGACCACACCAAGCTGATTATTTCGTTCCCCACTCTCTGGATGGCTCAGCCTCCCAGAACCGTAGAAAGGAAGAGGCGTTCATATTTAGGAGACTGTAACTCTTTCTGGCTTTTCTTCCCTGAAATTCCCCAAATTGAATATCCCTGCTCTTGGAGAGCATGGTTAACAAACGCTGGTTTGGCACACTGGCAGCACCACACAACAGCACTAGTTAATGAAACATCAAGGTGGGGGCAGACTGGAAAGGTAACTTTTTAATAGCAAAGGACTTCAAAAGAAATAAGGAGAAAAGGGGAGAGAGCTACAGGAAACAGAAGTTGAAGTAACAGCACACCTAGATAGCTAATCTGCTGACCCTTCCATGATCTTTGAAGAGACATAAAGCAAAAAAAGTCATAGGGAATGGAACAAGAAATACTAAGCACGTGATAAGCAACTAGAAAACAATCATCTTTTACTGTCACTGTGCTATGAGTTCGGCACTGTGTTTCACAAAATAAATCATGGCTGTAAACCCAAGACTTCTGAATCGCTGGATAAAACATCAGAAACAGTGTCTTGAGTAATTCAACCCAGACCCAGCCATGGCAATCCCCTGAAATGAGGGCTGCACCCTCGCCTCTGCAACTGTCACTGCGAGAAGCTACCCAGGACCCCTGTGAACATCAACGTCCTTACAGATGTTTTGGTATTTATGTTCAATGCAATAGTACAGAATAAGCGTGCAAGGAGACGAAGGCATGGTTCGGGTTGCGTGTTTTTTTAAACTTTTTATTTTACTTTGCTTTGCAACTAAACTGGTGAAGCTGTACATAGGTTACCTCACAGCCTGTGGTATCAGTCCACATCTACTCTGCAGCTGCAGCTTTTTCAGCATGAGAACATGTTTTAGGCAAAGAAACTAAGCCTCTTTGTATTTCCTCAGGGCTGCCATCTCAACTTAGGGGTTTTTTCTTCTCTTGAATTAAGTCTAAAAAAAAAAAAACCTCTAAAATATTTTTACACATTAATTTATCTCTAAATAAGACCACATAATTTGCAACTATTTTAGTCACTTAAGCCCTACACAGGCAAAACTGAACTATCAGAAGTTAGAGCTTCGTGATCCACTGGGCTACAGAAACAGCACCCTGGTGAGAATGAGGGATGCCACGTGCGACACCATTCAACTTCCTACAGACACTACTACAAGACCAGACAGATGACAAGGCTGTAACACTTACCCTGAAAAAGGTGGTTTCAGTACTGGGCTTTCATGGAATCCCGGAATTGTTGGAGCTGGAAGGGACCTCCTAGAGATCATCTAGTCCAGTAGGTGGAGGGAGGTCATTCTCCCCCTCTGCTCTGTGCTGGGGAGGCCACAACTGGAATCCTGCGTCCAGTGCTGGGCTCCCCAGTTCCAGAGAGACAGGGAACTGCTGGAGAGAGTCCAGCCTGGGGCAACAGAGATGATGGAGGGATTGGAGCATCTTCCTGATGAGGAAAGGCTGAGAGAGCTGGGGCTCTTGAGCCTGGAGAAGAGAAGGCTGAGGGGAGACCTTATTAATGCTGACAAGGATCTAAAGGGTGGGTTGAAGGAGGATGGAGCCGGACTCTTCTCAGTGGTTCCCAGTGACAGGACGAGGGGCAACGGGCACAAGCTGGACCATGGGAAGTTCCACTCCAATCTGAGGAAGAACTTCTTTGGGGTGAGGGTGGCAGAGCCCTGGGACAGGCTGCCCTGCTTTGGCAGGGGAGTTGGACTGGATGATCTCTATAAGGTCCCTTCCAACTCCAACTCCTCTAAGCACCTGTAAGGACATCCAAAGGGAAACTCACTGAAGGCAGCCAGTGAGGATGATGTCCGCTGGCTGCCGGGGGCAGGACTCTGGCAGCCGGCTCTGAACACCTCCATCCCATGAGGTATGTTGAGCTGCATCCTCCCCACACCCACAGGGACACACCAGCCACGCAGCCACTCACCCCATCGAGGGGCCAGCCCTTCCAGGGCAGGGCCACCCCCGTGGGCTTGGGCTCCATGGCGAGCTGCTTCCCCAGAGCACACTGCACCATCTGTATCCTCCTGCTCGTTATGAGAAGGGTGCTCGATGGGGAGAGGTAACGAGCTGCGGAAATACCAGCGCGGCTGCAGGTGGAGGAGAACAAGCTGCTGTTTGGCCGGGGCTGAGGGGGCCGCTCGGCCCTGAATGCCGCGCGGTGCCCGAGCCCCCACAATAAACAAGGGCAGTCCCACAGCCCTGCGCCGCTCACAGCCGCTGCTCATGCTCTGCCTACTCCCTGGAGCAGTATTTTGCCACCCGGGCACACAGGAGGCCTGTGTAGGGAACATTAGGTCTTTAAGGTCATCATTAATGGCTGTTCTTCTCCCCAAAAAAGCCAGTCCTTGAACTGGTCATAAATAAAGCCTTTTTGTCCATGAGGTGAGGGAATGGAAGAAGCCTGCCCGGCACACAGAGAACTTCATGCCTCTTGTAACCTCACGGGCAGAAACGAAGAGAGTGTTTCCATACTAACCACTGACCCTACACACCTGGGTCTTCGGCAGAATTAATGCTTTGTTCATTTTTAAGGACAACACACGCAGAAATAATTAAAAAAATAAAATTAAGTTTTCTTCTTTGTACCTTACCAGAAGTTTCTATTAATAAATGGGCATACAATTAAAACATCCTCAAACTCCAGAGAGCGTTCAGGCTGAATTTAGGTTTTAAACCCTGGGCTTACAATTATTCAATTTCCAAAACAAGGGGCATTGCAGCCATAGAACACACGCAACAGCTAGCACTGCTGTGCTGCTCAGAAGCTGACAGCCAAGCAGCATCACCCACGAAACCCATCTTGACATATTCTTGGGCAGCGAGTAATGCTGGAAACACCCAGCCTCACAAAACCGTGTCTGCAGGAGAAAGATTAACGCAACACCCACACTATGAAGAAGTGATAAAAACTGAGACATTATTAGAAATGAGGATTTTTACAAGTAAGAAAGATTTGTGTTATTGGGAGAATGAAAATCTGGGATTAAGGCAGGGGCAACAGAAGGATGAGCTGCTGTACTAACAGGGAGCTGGGTAGGGCAAAATTACTCTGTGCATCCAGTGTTCATTTTCCAACAGACCCATCTCGATTGCTGCAGCTACAAAAGGTGTCACAGAAAATTCCCCATCGAGTTAAAACTCCTCTGAGCTACAACACTGAGGATGCCAGTTGGAGCAGCACATCGTGCTGTTGCCTGCTGTTTTGTCAGGCACAATCTCTGATGCGTTCTCGCTGTTGAGGCCTCAACCCCCTGGAACCAACCACGCTGTGGAACTGCACTGAGACAGAACCTGATTGTCCCTGTATGTATGCAAATTAATTGTGCTGATGGAGGGACACCTATCCAAGTGAAATGCCTTAACCCCCGCCTTTGATATCAACTCAGGAGGGCTGAAACCCATCAGCTGCCAAGACTGCATTGGAAGGGAGAACGTCACCCACACTCCGTGCCACACACCACCCTGGTGACAGATAGACCAGGGGGAGGATCACCAACGGGACATCATCGCTCTTTCATTACAATTACCAAAACCTCCCGTAATTAGTGAAATCATGCCTTTTCTCATTCCATCCCGTACCTGGCAGATAAGCAATGACAATACGCCTACTACTGTCAACCGGATAGCACCTGTTTTGACAGTCACGGTACAAAGGTCAGTCACAACCTTGCTTATAAAGGTCATTTATCCAGCCCAGGGTGAAGGCAAAGGAGAAAGATTTTTCTGGAAGTTCAGTAATGCCTCCCTCCTGCCACAGAAATAAAAAAAAAAACAAACAACCTCCCATACATGGCTCACATTTTGCACCTCCCTTCCCTGAAATAATCCCTAAACCACAGGTTTTCACGTTTCCAAGAACACCCTGCCACACAGGCACGCTTTGTTACGCGTGGTTTCAGTTGCATTCCTCTCTGGACAGATTACCAGTGTGTTTGAAACACATTAAATCCATCTGAAAAATTTACGACGAGGTTAAAAAAAAAATAAAAAAATCCAAGGGGCAAAAGCAGCCTGAGAGCCTTATGTCAAGATTTCTTATGGTTCTGATTTAAAACCTGGAAACGTATGCGCAGTCAGCGGGACCCGGGGCTCACACCCCAAACCCAAGAAGGGAGGGAGGGAGGGAGGGAGGGCAGCTGGAAAGCGCAAAACTGTTTCTTGCCGTGGCTGCGATTTGCAATTTTAATTTCTAAATGAATTACGCTCCGGATATTATTTTTTAATTTTTTTGTTTGCATATTTTTTTTAAAGAACCGGCTGTGGGGCGGTGCTGAAAGCCGGCGGGTGGCGGTGAGGGCTGTCTCACGGCTCTGCCACACGGGTGGGACCCAGGGAGGGGACACCCCAGCAGCGGGGGGGAGGCCATGGCTCACCCTTCTCGCTGACTCAACCTTCGGCCCGGCCGGGGAGGCCGCCGGGGCACCCGCTCTCGGCGGGGACGGCGGGCCCGGCGCTGCGGGTTGCCCGGCGAAGGGACGGCTGTCCCGCCGGGAGGCTGGCAGGACACACGCCTCGCCCGCCCCTTCGCGCCGAGGGGGACCTCCTCACGCCCAGAGCGCTCTCCCCCAGCCCCATCCCCGCACGGCTCCCCACCTCCCTCCGCAGCCCCTGGGTGTGCCCCGAGAGGAAAACCCTGGCTCCGGCGCCAGCGTGGAGCGGGCGGCGCCCACCACCGCCACACACCGCATCCCCCGCGCCCCGGGCCAGGGGAAAGCAGACGTCGGGACAGGGCTCTCCTCAGGGAGCCGGGCGCGCCCCGCAGCCCCCCGCAGCCCCCGCGGCGCGGCCCTTACCGTCTGCTGCCGGCTCGACATGGTGACGGCTGGTGCGGGGCCGGGCCGGGCCGCGGCTATAAGGGCGCCCGCCACACGTAGCGCGGCCCTGGGCCGGCCCCTCCCGCCTTGCGCCCGCCCCCGCCGCCTCCTCCTCCGGCCCGGCCCGGCCCGCGGGGAGCCCGGCAGCCCCCGGGCGGGGAGGGGGGGCAGGGGGTGCCTCCCGCCGGGGACCCAGGGGGTAACACAGACCCACACCCCCCCAGCGCGCCTGCCATTCCCTTCAGGATGGCTGCGGGGGCTGCCCATGCCTTGGGGCGCACCCGCCATCGAACCACAGAGCAGTGGGAGCGTGAAGGGACCATCCAGTGCCACCCCCTGCCCTGGGCAGGGACACCTCCCACCAGACCAGGTTGCCCAAAGCCCCATCCAGCCTGGCCTTGAACCCCTCCAGGGATGGGGCAGCCACAGCTTCTCTGGGCAACCTGGGCCAGGCTCTCACCACCCTCAGAGGGAAAAACGTCTTCCTGATCTAAATTTACCCTCTTCCAGTTTGAAGCCCTTATCCCTCATACTATCACTTCATGCCTTTGTAAAAAGTCCCTCCCCATCTCTCCTGTAGCCCCTTCAGGTACTGGAAGGCTGCTGTAAGGTCTCCCCAGAGCCTTCTCTTCTCCAGGCTGAACAACCCCAGCTCCCTCAGCCTGTCCTCACAGCAGAGGTGCTCCATCCCTCTGAGCATCCTTTTGGCCCTCCGCTGGACCCGTTCCAACAGGTCCATGTCCTTCCTGTACTAAGGACTCCAGAGCTGGACACAGTGCTCCAGGTGGGGTCTCACCAGAGCAGAGGGGCAGAATCACCTCCCTGGACCTGCTGGCCATGCTTCTGATGCGGCCCAAGATGCAGTTGGCCTTCTTGGCTGTGAGCACACATTGCTGCCTCACGTTGAGCCTCCCATCCACCAACACCCCCAAGTCCTCAAGGCTGCTCTCCAGCCATTCTCCATCCAGCCTGTATTGGTGCCAGGCCATCTGCAGACACAAAGCCAAGGGGCAAGCTGGCTTCCCACTGTCAGGACAGGGAGCAGGGAAAGGCCCATTTGTCTGCTGAAATGGGGGCATTTGGCCCAGCTGCACACTTCTAGGTAAAAGCCATCACCATTCAGGTAAGGATGGGTCCTGCTCCCAGCCAGGAACCACCAACGTGTTTAAGGAGAGCAAGGAGGAACACAATGCCACATTTCAAAACAAGTCGGAAAAAATCACCTCTGGAGGATAATAATGACAAAAAACAAGCAGCGCTGTAGGCTGGCCCCCCAACTGTTTGGCCAAAATGCCAAGAAGGTTAGAAGCAAACACACAGGGGTCCACTGGCACAGAAAGCTCAGCAAATGAGGGCAACATAAGACCATGCCTGATGGCTTTTCCCAAAATCCTCTATTTTCCACCATCAGAAAAGCCCAAATCCCAGAACGTTGCCAAACCGGAGGACAGGCAACCTCCTGGTGGAGAGAAACCACACTACATTCTTGGGATGGCCCATGAGCCAGCGACATAGGAAGAAACATTCCCCGTGGGTGTGTAATTCTGCACATTGTGTTATTTGCATGGCACTTGTCCTCCGATCTACCACTCCAGCCACGAATCCAGCCCAGGGCTAGAAGGACAGCTATGCAAACAATGCTGCCTCTCCTCTGGGAGAAGACAACTCACTTTTAACCATGCCCAGAAGAGAAAGAGCTCTCCCTAGGTCCAACGTGGAAAGCCTGCTTTGGACATGGGAGTTGTGGGCATCTCCTGGTACCTGTTCATCACACAATCACCAGCAGCCATGCATGTCCTTCATCGCAAAAACATTCCTGTTTCATCTCTGTCCTTCATTCTGGCAGAGTTTAAAATGCTGGGGCCCCAAATGATGCCCCTTGATGAAAAAGATGGTGGGACTTTTGCAAAGCTCCCTGAGATAAGTGGGAGAAGGATCCTTAAAACAGAACATGGGAAACCCCAAGGGGGGGGATGAAAGGAAAGAAAGCAGAACAGAATAAATGGGGTTGCTCAAATGAGGTATTGCTGGAGGAGGAACAGGGCCCAGCATAGGGAAGGAGGAGCAGGGATAATGCAGATGGGAGGGAATAGGGTGGGAAGGGGACACGCAGCACTTGTTCAACCAACTCCTAAAGCCAGGCAGCTATTACAGTGAGATCAGCTATCAGCTGAGATAATTCCCAGTGTAATTCCAGTTAAACCCAGGGTATTACATTTGGGATTAACTCAGCTAAGGGTCACTTTTTAGCATCTCTCATTGTGTAGATTTTGTAGATTTCTTTGTAGAATTTTTTTTCGTGGATTCATTTTGTAGAGTGTTTTTTCAATTGCAGAGCTGCAGATTCAGTTCCTGCCATAAAAACAATATAGCGTGGATGGAAGAACAGCCAAACAAGCCCAAACGCATTATCCATTAGAAAAACACATCCTGGTAAAAGGAACCCCGCTGCAACCATCGCCTAGCAAGGACACAGGCTGTGCCTCATTCCCTGGAGGACATCAGAAAAAGGTCACATGAAATGACTGAAAGTCTGGGGGTGCACAGCAAAATGGCACGAGCTGCTCAGCTTTCCCACCAGCACAGTGGCACCCAAGTGTCACCTAAGGCTGCCCAGCCCGTTTAGCTGCTGCTCAGAGGTGACATTACGCCATGTTCAAATCAGAGCACACAGAGTCAGCATCTCATCTTTTATTTGCACATGGATTTGACTAAATTTATTACTTTGTAAGAGCTTCAGAACTGATCAAATCAACGCTGGCCTCGCAGGGAAAGTACATAAAACCTCAGGGAAAACACAGGTGATTACAGATTAACCTTAGTTGTCACTGTATTTGTGGATCTGCTCTACAGGAGCATAGAATAGCCTGTTATTATCTCTGATGAGTTAATATGCATCTTAATTTCTATAAGTATTATTTTTAGGTGGGGGTTTTCTGTTTGTTTAGTTGGATAAAAGCATTTCCTATTCTCCTTTTGCAGAATGAGTTTTAAATTCACTGCTTTACACGCTTACCATGACACCTTTCCTGTGTGTATGTTCAGTAAAGAAAAAGGGTTGAAAATCTGCCTGACAGACCAAAACCAAGCAGAGAAATACATTTACTGAAGAAAGAGGGGCAGCAAGAAGGGGTCTGTGTAAAAGCAAAGGCAGGAAGAGGGGCTTCTGTAACCATAGACCACTATAAACCACTCTGGCTTGATATAAAACTAGTTCCAGTGAGGACATTTTTGAAGGAAAAAACCAGTTCTCATTAAAAATGAACAGTAGAAAGACAGAAACCCCGTGTTATTAAGTAACGCAAAAAATAGCAGTGAGAGCATGTAACACCTCCATGTTTCCCCTTGATACCTATCAGTCAGACAGAAACAAGTCAACGTTATCTCCATTTGTTGCATCATTCTTCATTTTGTACTTCATTAAAGTTACCTCCCTTCTAGGAATTAAACTGACTGCTCATAACCTGCCTAAGAATTTGAGCAAACAAGGAATGTTTTTGTATATAAAAGATTAAAGTTTTTTTCTCCTCTGCTTTCCCAAGCACGATGCAGAAGATGGTATGAACTTCTGTAACATTAATTTCTAATATTTAAATATATATGGCTGCTACCTCAAGTTTTTAATTTGTGTGTGCTTTTCAAGGTTGTAATTGATGAAACAGAATCCAAAATAAAGCAAAAAAGAAAAAAATCTTGTTGCTTACCTCAGGAGACATGCAAATTAGTGACAATTCATTTTCATTGAAGAACTTCTTAGGCTCTTTAAGAAACTGTAAGAGCTGGGGAAAGCAGCAACCACAGCAAAGCAGGCAGGAGGTGAAAATCCCTCAAGATGGAAGAAAAAAGAAAAAGGAACCGCAATACCCTCCCTGCTTGGTTAAAAGTAGCTTCAGGAATGATTTGGCAACTTTTGGGCCTTACTACATTGGATAAAGCATTACAGGAAATATTTTTAGTTGTGAAAATTCTCACTCTGCTCACAGGATGGGAGACTTTTTTCCACTCCTTACCGGGAGGGACAGAAGAAAGTTATGCCCTTGAGCACGCAGGACAGGGAGAAGTCCGTATTGCCCTGACACTGAGATCTCAAATAGGTAATAAATCTCCAGACAAAAAGCTTAAGAGCCCATTGTGCAACCTACTGTTCCACTAACAGGACCCACAGAGAGGAAAACCTATATTTAACTCCAGCAGACATGACCGGTGAGCAGCTGCTTGGGAGGCATTTGCTACAGTTATCTTCCCAGTTCAAAATCCACTGCAGTACCTTCCTAACCAAAAAACCAACCTGTATTGTACATTTGGGAAAGCTGGAGTAAGCAGGAAGGATGGCTGAGCTTGAATTTGTGTGCCACTGAAGACAAGCTCTCCCACATGCCAGGGCTATGCCAGCCAGACAAGCGATCCTCCCTGCACCCAAACTATTCCCCAACTAGACTGTCTCCTCCCTGTTTTATTTGCTTTCCTACCATCTGGGAACCTGCAGATGAAGGCTTCAGCTTCAGTGCCTTGCTTACTTTTCAAGTGATGGAGACAAAGCTGTCATCTTCAGCATCACTTCTTCTCAGCTTCTCCAGCTTTGTTTGGATGATGTTCTCCTACATGATCAGCAAAGCACCTGCACTTCCATGCTCCTGCAGTCCACAGCTGCCTCAGCATTCCTCTGAGCTCACTCATCACCTGTAAGCAGTGAGGAAGAGATCCTACAGAGGACAAACAGCCTAAAGACAGCTCTCAGATATGAGCCCACGGGGTAAATCAGTGGAGAAGCATCTAAGGCAGGCAGACCCAGGCTCAGCAGCTTTTGGTCACATGCAGACAATGAAGTCTCAGGTGAGACTTTCACCCCAGTTAACGGACTGTCCTTCAGTCACCAGGAGTCTAACAAATTCTGCTTATCATATATTGAATGCATTAAGAGTGGTACCATTGAAAATTAAATATTCCACAAGTGAATCATAGAATCATCTAGGTTGGAAGGGACCTTAAAGATCATCTAGTCCAACCATCAACCTGACAAAAAAATAAATAAGAAATAAGCAATAAAAAAAATCACTAAACCATATTCCTGAGGACCATGTCAGCCCGTCTTTTGAACACCTCCAGGGATGGTGCCTCAACCCCTTCCCTGGGCAGCCCATTCCAATGGCTGATAACCCTTTCTGTGAAGAAATGTTTCCTAATATCCAATCTAAACCTCCCCTGGCGCAACTTGAGGCCGTTTCCCCTTGTCCTGTCTCCTGTGACTTGGGAGAAGAGACCAACCCCCGGTTCTCTACACCCCCCTTCAGGTAGTTAAAGAGCGCGAGAAGGTCTCCCCTCAGCCTCCTCTTCTCCAGGGTGAACACCCCCAGCTCCCTCAGCCTCTCCTCAGGAGACTTCTTCTCCAGACCCCTCACCAGCTCCGTTGCCCTTCTCTGGACCCGCTCCAGCACCTCAAGGTCTTTTTTGTGGGAAGGGGCCCAAAACTGGACCCAGCCCTCGAGGTGGGGCCTCACCAGTGCCCAGGACAGGGGGACCATCACCTCTCGGGTCCTACTCACCACCCTGTTCCTGACACAGGCCAGGATGCTGGTGGCCTTCTTGGCCACCTGGGCACACTGCTGGCTCCTGTTCAGCCCACAGGCCACCAACACCCCCAGGTCCTTTTCTGCCAGGCAGCTCCAGCCACTCTGCCCCCAGCCTGGAGCGCTGCAGGGGCCCCGTTGGTGGGACCCAAGGGCAGGACCCGGCACTTGGCCTTCTTGAACCTCATCCCATTGGCCTCGGCCCATCCATCCAGCCTGTCCAGATCCCTCTGCAAAGCCTCTCTGCCCTCCAGCAGGTCGACACTCCCACCCAACGTGGTGTTGCCTGTGAACTGACTGAGGGGGCACTCGATCCCCTCGGCCAGATCATTGATAAAGATGTTAAAGAGAACAGGTCCCAGTCCCCAGCCCTGGGGACACCACTCGTGACCGGCCGCCAACTGGATTTGACTCTATTCCCCACCACTCTCTGGGCCCGGCCTCCAGCCAGTTTTTAACCCAGCGCAGAGTCCTCCCATCCAAGCCATGGGCAGCCAGTTTCTCCAGGAGGATGCTGTGGGAGACTGTATCAAAGGCCTTGCTAAAGTCAAAGTAAACAAGAGCCTCAACCATTCCTTCATCCAGCAAGTGGGATCCCTCACTGGGATCAGGTTTGTCCAGCAGGACCTGCCCCTCCTGAACCCGTGCTGGCTGGGCCTGATCACCTGGGTGTCCTTCATGCTCTGCATAATGGCACTCAGGATGGTCTGTTCCATGGCCTTCCCAGGCACCGAGGTCAGACTGACAGGCCTGGAGTTCCCTGGATCATCCTGCCGGCCCTTCTTGTGGATGGGCGTCACATTTGCTAGACACCAGTCGGCTGGGACCTCCCCAGTTTGCCAGGACTGCTGGTAAATGATGGAGAGTGGCTCAGTGGGCACTTCCACCAGCTCCCTCAGTACCCTCAGGTGAATCCCATCTGGCCCCATAGACTTGTTTGTGTCCAGGTGTTGGAGCAGGTCCCTCACCATCTCCTTTTGGATCACAGGGGCTTCATTCTGCTCCCCGCCCCTGTCTGCTGGCTCAGGGGTTTGGGTACTCAGGGGACACCCTACTCTACTACTGAAGACTGAGGCAAAGAAGGCATTCAGCACCTCAGCCTTCTCATCCTCTGTCACTATGTTACCTCCCACATCCAATAGAGGATGGAGGTTCTCCCAAGTCCTCCTCTTGCTACTAATATATTTATGAAATTTCTTTTTGTTGTTTTTAAAATCCAAGGCCAGGTTCAGTTCAAGCTTGGCTGGGCTTTGGCCTTTCTAATCTTTTCCCTACATAACTTTGCTACGCCTTTATAATCTTCCTCAGTGGCCTGCCCTTTCTTCCAAAGGCCATAAACTCTCTTTTTTCCCTGAGCTGTGACCCTATCTCTTTGTTCAGGCCGGTCTTTCCCCTCGACGGCTGCTTTACTGCGCAGAGGGATGGCCTGCACTTTTAAGACTTCCTTCTTGAAAAATGTCCAGCCTTCCTGGACTCCTTTTCCCTTCAGGGCTGCCTCCCAAGGGACTCTGTCAAGCAGACTCTTGAAAAGACCAAAGTCTGCCCTCTGGAAGTCCATGATGGCAGTCCTGCTGGTTCCCCTTCTTGCCTCCCTAAAAATTGAAAACTTTATCATTTCATGGTCACTTTGCCCTAGACGGCCTCCAACCGTCACATCCCCCATATGTCCTTCTGGAAGGTAATACATGAACATAGCTAATACCTTTGGCACCAGCCTGCAGAGATACTAGCTCTGATACTGAACTGCCCCAACAAGCAGTTCCAGCTTATCTAGCTCACCTTTCACCCAGGACTTTTCAGAAATACGTTTGAACCCTGTGTATAAGTCTGGATCTGCAGCCCTTAAAACCTCACTCATGAAACATAAAATCATAAAGTTTTATAAACTACAAAAGTAAAGCAAAGCACAATATGTTGGAAGCACCAGAGACAGGGGCTGGTAGGGCACTAGCTGCTCGCATAAGCCATTAGGCCTTTTAATGGGATCAGGAAATGTTATGATTTCCTCTCCTTGTTTTACAATTCATACATGTGGGAACATCCCCAACTTCTGCAAAGCTGTTGGAGATAAACAAAAGCTCCAGAAGTGACAACGTCAGGCCCAGAAACCTCCAGCTTTGGCAACACCCACTGTTGTTGGGTACTGCTACAGCCAGCCAAAAATCTTGAGTTCAAAACCAGTTTGCCAAGATTTCACAATGGGAGAAATGAGCCTAAGACAGGAACAAGCTTTGCACCAACCTGGGTCTTTGAATCTTTAAAGCACCATCCATAAGTCAGGAAAAGAAAACACTGCTTTCGTTGTAGAATAAAGAGGGGAAGGGGAAGAGTAGAAGAGTATCATAGCAAATCAGCATCTTCCGATCACCGAGGCAGGAGCTTTGGCTTAAGTTCTCAAACATCTTCGCATCTTTCTGTAGCTCACCACCAGATAGCATGACAAGGGTGAAGAGAGAGCTTTTAACAAGCTGCTATCTTCACAACTATGCCCATCTCTAATGGCAATTTAACAGCCACCTTCATGCTCCACGCAATTCCCACTGATGGGCACATGTGCTGCCCCATCCACTCATCCACTTCTCATATTGCTTCAGAGCTCACTTTAGAAAACCCCACACACCTGGAAATCCCAGATCTAGGTTGCTTAATCTCTGTGCCTCAGTGACACAACCACTCATGCTCACTGTCAGGCTCCTACCTTCCTACACACCCTCTTGTTTTAACAGACAGGTCTGAAGGTTCCCAGTGCAACTGGTCCAGCCATTGGGACGATATCACCATGTAACAAGCCCATATGGGGCAAATTCCCAGCATCATTAGACAAATGGTAATAATGAAAAATGTTCAATCACGCAGCTACTTCTTTCACTCTCCTTTTTAGAGTGGTTACAACCGTTTGCCCTAGCCTTCGAGCACCACTCAATACCCAGATCTCTGAGTTCTGATGGGGTCCTTGATTTTTCTCACTCACCTCTTTATTCTTATTTCTCTTTTTCCTTTATTCATATTTCACTTTTTTTTTTTTCCTTCCCTTTGCCTGTCTTTTAAAACCTACAGTGCCTTAGAGGTTTCTCTACCAGCCCTGCAAGGGCCAGAGCAACCTCAGCTCCGTTTTGCAGACGGACCATGTGCTCTCCTTGCGTTTGCATGCCACAGCTAGGAGAGCAACAACGGGTGATGCAACCAGGACAGCAAAGGATTTTGCTCAAAGCAGCAGGCGACTCCAAGTGCATTACAAACCCCAGCCATCACCAAGTCAGGGCAGAGGGGAGGCCCCAGACCACCATCCACATGGCTCGATGTCCCATTGCGGATGCTGGGGTGTGTATGGAGCTTCACCTAGTGAGCCAGCATGGAAATGATCCAGCAATGGCTGCTTTCACAGCAGAGGAGCTGGTGTTCATCTCAGGACAGACACACAGGTTGAGGTTTTGAAGACAAAATGCAGAGATAGTGCTGGTGATGGAGCAAAAGACCATTGGGCAAACGAAGAATGAGAACTAAAAAGGCTTTTATTTGCCTGAATAAAGGTTTGCTGGCACTGCCTCATCTTTAGGTTGGATCTCAACAAGACAAGCATAAAATATATTCCTACTGGGGCTTGGATGACATTCTACAAGAAAAGGAATTTTTGTCAGGAAATTCGCAACAGAAATAGCAAGCAATCTCTGTCCAACTGACTTTTCACAGCTGGTCAGGGCAACTTGTAGATCCAAACATGGAGGAGCTCAGCCAAAGCAAGTCTTTGACGCTGCAGTTTGCTCTACTCATAAAAGTGCGCTTTTTTCTTTGCACTCACGTCAAATAATGAATTAGTAACTATCAACTGTACAAACCTCTTTGGAAACAAGGCAAGGGTTCATATCTTTCTGTGCTGTGTCATGTTGCAGTAAAGATATTTATTTATTGTACGTAATTTTCTGCTATAGATCCATTGCCTTTGCCCTGTGTGGTTTTTTGCCCCTACCACAGACTTTGGCTTGTATCCCTACCCTGTCCCCTTTACAGTACTGGAGTAAACATCTCAGCTCCTGAAGTCACCTCTGGCTCGTTTTTACAGACTCACTTTCCCTACAGATTGCTACAATCTGGGAACTCAGGCGTGAAGATTAAAAGCCCCATGTGGCTTCTTCCAAAAGCAGGTTAGCACAGAAAAAGGCGTAGGATAGGCAGCCTGGTAACTTTGCAGGTAAAACTGCTACCAAACCAGTCACAATGGAAGAAAAGTCAACAGAGGTTAAGAAAGGGCCAAGGAAACCTAACCTTTCTGGGGCCAGGTAGTGCTACAGTTGGAGAAGCACAGGCAGGCAGCAAAGTTGGCTTCTATCACAACATTTTGAAGTCTTCAGTTCATCCTAACCCTCTTGCAAAGAAACCAGCACTGCACGAGAGTGGCTCCTACCTGTCACCAGACTGTGGATGGTTATGACCACAAGCTCTGTCTAGCCCCAAGTACTTCTTCACCCAGCACAGTCAACAACCCCACAGTATTGACTGGCTTTATTGTTCACCTATTTTTATTTTCATTTCCTTGCACCTGTGCAAGGCCATATGATTTAGGATCTGCAATAAGCTACTGAATTTTAGCACTTTTTCCTCCATTCTGTTTCGTAGTGTAATTAGTTAGCCTGCCTGGTCACCTGCATAACTAAACAGAACAGAAGTATGCTGCCACCAACTAAGATAACTGACCTTTCCTACAGGAAACCATTTTAAGGAAAACTTTAGTGAGACTTCAAGTTTGGTGGACTTCATTACAAATTTCTAATTTTTAGAATAATATAGAGAATGGTCTTTTTACCATTCTCCTAGAAAAGCCCTCCTTAATTACATGTGATAAGCTTTAAGAAATCAGGCTGTTGTTATTTACTAGTTATGAAATGTGGTGCATGCTTTATCCAAACACTGGTTTTCTGCGTGAGAAGCAGTGTCCTTTAAACTGCATATTGCATACAAGGAAATACCAGAAAATAATGTTTCTTTTCTTCTTAGCTGTTTCCTTCAGGTCACTAAGAAAACACACAAGCCCACACTGACAACTGTGTGCCAGGAGTCCCTTGGCAAATGAACAGTAGTGATACCTCCTTCCATGAACCTCAAAAATCAATTGAATCACTGGAATAAAGGAGGAACAGGCAAAGAACAATGAGAACAAGTACATCTTCAGTGCTTGCAACCCAATGGAGTTGGCCAAACAGCTGTGTTGCTCCTGGCATCTGTCATGAGGGAGAAGACACATGCTGAACTGACTGGGCCCAGCAGAACCAACATTCTACCAGGACATTTCATAAAGGGTATGTCTTGACACACAATTGTCCATTAGCTCACCCCACATCCAGCTGGAAGGCAGATGGGACCAGCAGTGCAGTGGTTCACATCAGCTCAATTATCTCAAGAGAGTATCCTCAGTTGGTGGAGGGCCCTGCTTTTATAAGTCTTGGACAGTATCACACTGAGCATGTATCTCCTCAAGGTGTGCTTCAGTGATCCATTCTCCCTCCCTCCCTCCCAGGCCACCTTTAAAAAGCCATTAAAAGAGTACAGTGCACTGAACCAAAGCAACAACGCTAAGGCATGTTCTGCTTCCTGAACAGAAACCAAGAGACTTGACTGAGGAACAGCAACTTCCCTGCTCAGAGTTCAGTTTTACTGGGGCTTCAGCAGAGCACATCACCTGGAGTTACTCTGCTGACCCAGCCACTCAACCCCTGTTGTCAGTAAAAAAAAGGGAGATGGAGAAAGAGGATAACTTTATTTGTTCACCTTGCTTTGTTTTATGCTGCCCTCCAGATACTGGTTTATATCATTGTTAGAGAACACTGAGCTTGGGTCACTGGGGGCAGCTGGCACCAAACATGTAACCTGGGCAGCCAGATTGAATGCTTGTGAATCACCTCAGGATGTAAGGAAAAGCCTCTTTCTCAAAATGGGTGAACATCCCTCTAACTTTTCAGTTGACATTCATGCTACAGCAAGCTAAGTGGCCCCAACAACCATGATACAGTTAAAAACAACCTGAAAGCTCTCCATTGTCATACAGGATGGAAACAATTTCTCATTTATCAAGAAAGCTGTCTCCTCTTTTTCTGATCTGAAGGCTGTGTGCAGGAGCTTAAGAAGTAGGTCACATGAGCCTCTACATTTAATTTTGTCTTGCCTCATTCAGTTGGAAGCCTGTGGCTCAAAGCACCACCTCCGGATTTGGCTTTTAGACCCATCTCGAGCCCCATGCTGAAAGCTGGTTTGAGTCAGCAGAGGCAGCAACTTCTGGAAAAAAAAACTAAAAAGGACTTTAACTTAACAAGAACCCATTTGATTTACTGTCTCTTTCCTGTCTGCCCAGGGACACAGGGCATATGGGTGCAGGACAATCGGCCGTGCCACCGGAGTGGCACTCACTGCCAATTTTGCACAGCGAGGCATTACGATCAGGAAGCACGGAGGCAGAGAAAGGGGAGATCTGCTGCAGGGCAACACAGGAGCACTCATCTCACCGAACCTCAGCCCCAAAAGAAGAAAGGCAAAGGGAGAACCTTCTGATACTAGCTGTTGGGGTCCTGGATAATCAGTCTCTGGAGAGCTTAGCTGGAAACCCAAATACCCAGCCTGGTGGATTCGGGGCAGAGCCTGCATTCCGTACAGAGGGAAGACGTGCCATTCTTTGCCACACAAAGGGCTATGAGGGTAGAAGAACAGCCCTGTAATTCTGGGTTATGTGAAATGAAGCCTGAAGCCCAAAGGCTTTCCTGCAAACCCAGGCCACAGTAGGACTTTGGGTGTGCTTCATGCTTGAGAGGGCTGGAAGCACAAGGCCCCAGGCACTGGGTTTTATCCTGCAGCTGACGTGCAGGGCAATAGAGAAATGTAGAATATAATTAATAAAGAAATTTGTTATCCATACACAAGAAATGACCTGTGACACCTTGTGAAAATGTTCTGTAGCAGAGGATGGGAAGAAGAGCACAAAAACTCTACAGCGCAAGAGAAAACAGCCCTCAACCAACCAAATAAATATAGAAACCTCACTTGCATAATGATTAACCTTCCCATGAGGGAAGTCAAGGGAAATCTCAATGCCAGCAAGTAAGGCATTTGTAAGACCTCATCTACAAAACCAAGTACAATTGTAGTCATTTATGTTCAAAAGAACTAAAGTGAAACAAGAGCCAGTACACAGAGGTAGTGAGTCATGTGCAGAGTCAGGAGCAGAAATTAAGAGATCAACTTATCATATCTGGGAAACTGAAGACTAAAATGAGATGCAAGTGGCAGCTCCAAGGGTACCAATCAGGTTGACGAGCATATGTTGGAAGATAGAACTGGGATACAAAGGCCAAGTATAAAGTTACAGGCTGGAAATTGGAAGACAAAGGTTTTCAAATCTCCCTTGGCAGACATACCAGGAACTAGCAGCTTAGGGTTTGGGTTTTTTTTTGTTAAATCAATAGGTGGATATGGTTGTGAAAGACATTGTGTAAAATGGTGGTTGTGGAGGACACGTAACAGCCTATGGTATCTCCTCCCCTGCACCATCTGGGCAATTGCAGGGTGTCCCTTAGAACAGCACATTGCCCATCTGACTAGGAATCATCATTCGTTTCTGCAAGCTTAGCAGTAATGCTTCACACACATTAAATAAAATACACCTAATTAAAAGCATTAAAATAAATAAGCACAGAGTGGTCAGAGAGACTAAGTGCCATTTCCCTGTGCTTTGTCCAGAACTATCCAGCTAAACTATCTCCTCTCTAAGAGGAAACAGTGATTACAGATACCCTGCTTGACTTTAATTTCCAAAAAAGTACCAAAACAATGATCAATCTCTTTGTAGGCATGAAGAAGGCAGCACTGAAATAAGTAACAGCTTGGAATGGCTGCCCAACGCCAACTGCACTGCACACCAGCCAGTTTTGCCCTACAGCAGCAATAACACCGGGGGATGCTCAACTATGGCACGGGCTAGAAAGTCCTTGGGCTGCTCTTTCAGGTGACGCTGCTAGTGATGCTTACCCCCATAAGAGGGAAAGAAAGCACAGATCCAGAACTCAGAAAACAAGAGGTAGAGGATAGTTCACCCTCCAGCTGTAAAGAGGTATGCAGCAGAGTCCTACCAAGGTCAGATCTGAGTCCAGCACTGTTCAATACCTGTTCAATAGACAGGGAATGAGGGCAAAATCAGTGCTTACTGAATTCGCAGCTGGCCCCATGTAGCAGATGCACTGAAGACTGAAAGACAATAACAAATGACCTTGGCAAACCGTCAGCAGACAGGGTGCCATAGAGGGCAGGTGGTCTTTCAAAAACTCCTTTCTACCTTATTTTCCTATAACAATATGCTTTGAAGCCGTGCAACTGATTGTTTAAAAATATTCCCTCTACCATTCACCTCTCATAAATTTATTATAATGAAGCAGTTATTCATGAAAAATTACCATAATTAAAAATACGGGATATTGCAAATTCATAAACGTTACAATGCAACATTGTTGCAATTTTTACAGGTATTTTTATATAACTTAAATACTCAGAGACTGGTAAACAGCCTCTAATAGCAAGAAGATGTAATGTATTATACATGGAAGACAGTCATCTTTGAGAAACAACCATAGAACTTTGGTTGCTGATACTTTTAAATAATGTCAGGAGTGAGGTGGGGATTGCAGTGAAGAGCTCCAGACACGTTAGCCTGATGCTCACCATCTATCAAGGAAAGAAATAGGATGCTATTTGGTGGTGCGTGTGTGTGTGAAATAAAAATATGGAAAAACTTAACAAGAATCATCATTTCACCCCTTTTCAAGTCAACAGTGCACCCTCATCTTGAATACTGTGTGCAAGTCTGGTCCAGTAAACTTATTTCTAGGCACAGGGTGAAATCAAGCCAAAGAAAGAAGTAGCAATGACAACAATTAGAAGAATAGAATGATTTCAGCACAAGGAACAAATAGGCAAGACAGGCCTCTCCCGCCTGGGGAAAACACAAGCCATAAGCAACACAGGCATGAGGAAGAGAGATCAAGTGTTTAACCCCTCTCCCAATAAAAATTCTCCAAGGAATCAGACAAAATGCTGGTGTTCAAGAAAACACAGCACTGAAACAAGATCTGTATCACACAAAATGACTGAACTGCTCCAGAATATACACCAAGCTTCAGCATTTGCATACAGTAACCAACTCTGCTAATCAAGTACATCAGAAAGCTATTACTGTTTTCAAAATCACTGCTCCTAGAAATGTGACTAAATTTCCCGTCTAGCAATGGCAGGTTCAAATGAAATGGAAAGAGCCGGACCTTCACAAAGCCTAAAGCCAAGCTCTAGCATCTGCCACATCCCATCACAAGGCAAACCTAAGGCTTTTGGCTCAGAAAGCAAGAGGTGAGCCCCAAAGATTAATTAAGAGCTATACATAAAGCTAAATGCAAACCCACTTTCCCTAACTCAAGAAAAACCTGTACCCACAAAGGACCAGTAACTGGGAGCGTATGGGGAAATATTTGCTCTATCCCTAGGCATTTGCTAACGTGCCAGGTGTAACCAAAAGCCAGAGGTCAACAGGCTGAAGGACCCTCAGCCAGATACAACCCAGTTCCTCTTGCTGGGGTACATGCTTTGCTGCCTGGGATCAGCCAGCACCTTCCGTTTCTGCAAGGGGTTCAGGATTTGTTACCACATCCACTGCAGCGTTTGAGAGCTACAGGTCACTAGTGTGGAAGAGTCTGCAGAGCTTTTCTGACCCCTAAATAATAGTAATAATCAGTGATTCACCTAGTTCCTTCCATCCTAGTCCGTCAATGATAATCCCTTCCCTGAACATCAACTATTTGTTTTTGTTAATTAAACACAGTAAGATGTGTGCTCCAACCTTTCAACAGAATGTCAGAAAAACAATGCTTGCTTTAAACCCTTTTTCAAAGGGATTGTTTAAAAATAAAGATCCACCACAATAAAGACCACATGCTATCATCCTGAACCTCTGCACCTCCTCTGTCTTGATTTTAAGCAAAAATTGCTCTTTGAAGTATTGAACTAAGTTTGGAAAAAAGCTGTAAATGCAGCTTAATCTATATATAATCTTCATTTTCCTCTTCTGGAAGAAAACAACAGAGGGGAAAAAAAGCTGTAAGGCCTCTCCAACATCTGCTCTTCCAGATCTGATACAGATCTGGAAGCAGAACGTAGCTCTGGCCTGGCACGTATTTCACAGTCAAGGAAAACCCTCTTCCAAAACTTTGTCAGTGTCAGAAACAAAGTAATTTCGAAATAGTTTTCTACTTACTGGATCAGGAATCCTGAGAAATCAGGTAGAAAAACAGCCCTCAAAAGCTGAACTGGATACACAGGAGTTGCTGAGTCTTCATGATGAAGATGAATTTGAAGGTGGCAGCGTAGCAAAACCAAAATGAACCCACATCCCCATCGGTCAAACCAACATGAAAAACAGACAGGATGTTTAGAACAAAGAAACCCACTCACCATCACATGACAACATAGGTGACGGAAGTGCAGCTGGCCTCAAGACAACAAATTCATCCTAAAACAAAGTTATGAGCTCTCCCTGGCTCACCCGCTCCTGAGGTCACGCTCTGGTGGACTTACCAATGGATACTGTTTGCAATTGTATATAATTCTTCTTCTGATGGTCCACAGCTGACTACTCTTTGAAGACTGTGGAAGACAGGAGAGACCTTCACTCCAATCCAGTAAGGTCTGTCCTTTGGATTGCCAGGTTTGATAAGACTCTGAGAAATAGTCTATAACTTTAAAAGCCTAAGAAAGTAAGAATTTAATAATTCAAAAGACAAACCATTATACCGGGAACTGCAAACTAACATCTGATAATAGGAACTTCCTTTTGAAAAGTTAAATAACGAACAAAATGACCATTTAATACATTATACATCTAAGCAAAAAGGGAAGGGGGCGATGGTACGGTGGTGATTGTTTTCTTCCCTTCCCCATGAGGTTATATGTGGATTTTGTATTTTAGAGATAATTTTATTTTAGAGATATTTCACTCCTTTTCACAGGACTACAGAGCTTGGTGGGGTTTTGTTTTAAACAGAACAGCATTAATTGTTTGCTATTTCAAACTGTTTTACAGACTAATACTTGTGAAAATGAAGAAACAGCCTTTAGTCAAAGATGCTGCTGTTCCAGTCACAGCACTCTTAACAAAAGCACTGCACACTCAGCACATGAGCATGCTGCAGGCAAAGCTTAATTTATACATATAGGTAATCAGAGAATTAAGAATTTAAGTAGCCAATGGATGCTCAATAACAAGGATCTATTGCTAAATGCCTACAAGAAACGACAGGTTAGAAAGTATTGCATGAGGTATGTTTCTAATTCTTTATCAAATCAACAATGTCAATCTCTTACTGAGAGCGTGACAATGTTTAGAAAAATAATATTGCAGCAGATTCTGAACTGTACCAAACACATGCGTAACCCACACCCCCTTCCAAATGCTGTACATTTCCAGACATTTTGCATACCATAGGAATATCTGCAAAAGCCTCGTCAGGAAACTATTGCTGATTTTAAAACCAGCACTCCTGGAAACAAGAGGAAATCTTCACTCACCTCAAAATGCGAGAGTAAAAAAACCTAATTAAGGCATTTTATATTAATCACCAAGCAATTTGACAACTAAAATAATCAGAAACACTAATGCAAGTAATAGCAACCTACCAAATGTATTTTGAAGCAGAACATTGCCATGATAGTAAAGATCATGTCATTACTGTTCACACAAGAGCGATGAAGAAATTGTGCAGTTTTATTTCACAGCACTAAAAATCCAAGACAAGTTCTCAGAATTCATCCAGTTAGTACCATGTAACTACAAATTCGCATTGCATCCAGCGATTTGACAACACGATGCTAACCAGAGGTACAGCAGCAGTAATTACTAGGAAGAAAAAAATAATTTGCCAGAAAGATTAGTTAAGCTTTAGACATTTAACAAAATACAATACATTTCAAAGGTATTTAAGGGCAGCATTCAAGAACACTGTCAGTATCTTTCATCAATGAAAGCTTCCAGTTTAAGCAAGGTTGCAAACTAAGTCCTCAATGGATGACTGAGATGAGGTATTTTGTCCAGAACCACACAAAGGAAGAGAAAGCATTATTTTTCTTGCAGGACTTTTTCAGGATGTGGAAATCTGTAAGGCCATGAGATACGGCAGCCTGTTCACACACTGCTCACTGAGCTAGTGCCCAAATTTAGGGAAATATTTGGATCCATTCTACTTTCCCTTTTTAGTATATAAACAAATGTATATATTTGCTGAATAAAAGGATCATCCTGAAGTCACCTCCGTAATGGTAAGAAAAAGTCACTTGAACAAGTGCCCAGGACATTTACATGTCCAGACACTTCTATTGCTACAATTGTGCAAAGTTTCCACCTTCAGCCTCTAATTCTGCCAAGGAGTGATTCAGCACATCCTTTAAACACAAATCAGGAACCAAATAGCACAATTTTCCTTTACAGTTGCTGACAGCCTTTTTAAATGCTGATTTAACTGTGGATTTAATTTTCCTTTTTAATCGCTGACAGCAATTAAAGGCCACCAGCATCCTGGCCTGTGTCAGGAACAGTGTGGTGAGTGGGACTTGGGAGGTGATGGTCCCCCTGTCCTGGGCACTGGTGAGGCCCCACCTCGAGAGCTGGGTCCAGTTTTGGGCCTCTCACCACAAAAAAGACATTGAGGGGCTGGAGCGGGTCCAGAGAAGGGCAACGGAGCTGGTGAGGGGTCTGGAGAACAAGTCTCCTGAGGAGAGGCTGAGGGAGCTGGGGGTGTTCAGCCTGGAGAAAAGGAGGCTGAGGGGAGACCTTCTCGCTCTCTCCAACTCCCTGAAAGGAGGGTGTAGCCAGGGGGGGTTGGTCTCTTCTCCCAAGTCCCAGGCCACGGGACAAGAGGAAATGGCCTCAAGTTGCACCAGGGGAGGTTCAGATTGGAGAGTAGGAAAAATTTTGACACAGAAAAGGTTCTGAAGCCTTAGAATGGGCTGCCCAGGGAAGGGGTTGAGGCCCCATCCCTAGAGATATTTAAAAGACAGGTGGACATAGTGCTTAGTGACATGGTTTAGTGATGGTTTTTATCAGAGTTAGGTTGATGGTTGGACTAGATGATCTTAAAGGTCCCTTCCAACCTGGACAGTTCTAGGATTCTATGGTGCTTCACTGTAGAAGGATCTTTTTTGTTCCTCCACCTCATCTGGCACGTGGTCAAAAAAAGCAGTCAAGTGCAACATATTCCTCCTCCATAAGGAACAAGGATGTGTCTTTTAACAAACATAATGTCTTCAAGTGTCTCACTGAACTGACAAACAGAAATCCTCCATTCATCTCCAACAGTCAGGCTTTCATCCCTTCTGTTCAAATCATGAATCATCACAGGATGACTGACTCACAGAAAAACATATTTGTTCAAAGATGAATTTTCTCACCCTTGCATCTGCTATTTACCAAACTTAACTGCCCTTAAACAAAGGTTCATTTCTTTGGAGTTTGCCTCAAACGTTGCAATAAAGGCTGTAACAGGCTTCTGTCACAGTAATTATGATCAGTTGACAGAGTCTCAAGTCTCATGTGAAAAAGGAGACAAGCAAAGCTGATAGAGCAGTAAAAGTCATATGCTGGGGCTGACAACTGTTCCGACTGACATACCTGCATTTGTCTCAGCATTGATATTCCTCTCTATTTCACTGGTTTCACAAGAGCAGCTGCAGAGCTAACACAGGCAGGTATTTCACTGGTACGTTAATGCTGAAATATCCGCCAGCTTTAATTGGTATCTTCAGTGATCAGAACCTTGGACTCCACAGGAATTGGTGCACTAATGAAACAAAGCCCTACGTCCCATTCCTTAATCCAGAGTAGAACAGTAAAAAACATGTTTTTGATTGCTCCTCAACTTACATATATGTAATCCTTAAATGCTTTTATACAAGCCCTATTTAAAAAAAAGAATAGTGACAAGTCTAAGTCCTCCAGAAAATATTTAAAAATATACACTGGTAAACTCCTCAACTTTGAGCCAGTTTGACTTTCTCATTTCCATTTTTGCAGCAGCTAAACTCCCAGTTCTGAAGGTGAGCCTAGAAAAAAAAAGTTACCCTGCAGCAAATGCTAGTGTGTTATAGTGCACCTGATAGATACCCTGTGGTAATCACTTACATCGACCTTTCACCCCCTCCCCCAGTAACACATTTATAGGGCATGAGTATGCACTTCAGGAGCTACCAGCACCATAAATCCACACCCTCATCTGCTTCAGGACAACTTGTTCACACAGCCATTCCCTTCAGGGAGATGTAGGAATTTTTATCCAACATACTGCACTTGAGACATTTCTAGCCAATTATCTTCATTTTTCCTTTTTCTGCCACACTGCAGAGCTCTAAAATACTTTCCAACTTTCACTAGCAACTAAACCTACTGTAAATGCAGTTTCTTTGAAAGATCACCAGTACTTGTACGCAATTAATTTCTTTTAAAACAGCTTCATTTCAAGAACAAAGTGGCACATAAAATGTATAAGGCCTATGAAGTGATACTACGTTCAGTGCCTTAAAGCTAGCAGAAGTCAAGTCTCAGACAGATACTTTTTACAGTTCAAAACCTGCCTGGATTTAGCGTTAAGAACAACCCTGTTTCAAGCAGGAGGCTGGACTGCAGACCTCCAAAGGTCCCTTCCAGCCAGAGCTGCCAGGAAAACTGTCAGACGTTCATAGCCGTGCAGAGCCTGACCTGAATACCCTACCCCAAACCTTTAACACAAGAAACTGATGGTAGCAAGTGAAAGAATGCACCAGATTACTTAGGGAACAACTGCTGCATGTCCCAGAGCACCTTAAAGGAAGAGTGACTACTTCCCACTCTCTCTTATTTTTTTTTTAACACTTCTTTTTTAAAGATAATTTACTTACCCTAGAGGCTAATGTGCTATGCAGGATGGGTTGATGATGACTTAAAGAATTTTAACTCCTGGACCCTTTCCAGGCAGATAATGCATGCAGGAACACTGCAACTCCTCCTGCTTTAAACGCCGGAGAGAGATGTTTGTGTGGTGCTGTCCAGGCAGAAGTTGGACATCTGTGGAGAAGGGCTATGTACCCTCTCCACCCTAGAGGCTCAGAAAAAGGAGAAAAAAGCTCACAGGTTTGAATTCATGCCTGCTACAGGAAAACAGCAGCTAGCAAAACAGGCAGCACAAAGCAATACTTAAGTGGTCCAATCACCTTCAATTTCATAAAACAGAATTTGCTGCAGCTCTTAAATCCGTCTACGGCACATTACTAAAATGAATGACCAATGAAATTACTTATTCAGACATTAACATGCAGGTACCCTTCATCTGACACCACTTATCTGTTACAAAAATGCTCATCAACATCCCTCTTACAGCATTTGGTTTTGTAATTCTGCTTATGTAATAAACAGTGCACTGAGCTGAGACAACCCATCAAATCTGCAAGTTTAGAAAGCCAACACAGCAGCAGCAAATCATCAAAAGTGCTTATTCACCAATGTTGGTTGAACAGAACTGAGATCAATTTGCACAACAGCCACTCCGTTTCATTCCCTCAAAGTTCATCAATAGTGGTAATATTAACTTTTGGCAATTCACACTCCTCTTTGAAGTGGCAGTTTTCCAGGATGTCCTTGTAATAGTCCTTGAGGTCCGCATAAGTGGAGATGGTTTCATTTGAGTGATGAAATGACAAGAGTTTTTCATTCAACAGTATCTGCACTTGATACTCTTCTTTAGAGGTGTTCACTTGATCACAGTGGTAAAGCACAAATACCAGGTTGGCAGCATAAGGCACGATCCGGCCACTGCGAAATTTCCGATGCTCTTGTCTGATGTAGTTGTTTGCCTTGAGAGGCTCATCATCTTTGAAGAAACCCATAAGGGCAAGCAGTGGCTGAAGCGTCTCTGCATGTCCAACTTGTACAATCAAAGGTGAAGAAATGGGTTTTGAACTAAAAAAAGAAAAAAAGCGCAAAGGATGAGCAAGAGCCTGTGCTTTAAAACCAACATACCAACATATTGCACAGCTGTAGCAACGGAGACTTAAAGAAGTAAACTTAGAGCCTGTTTTACTCCCGATAAAAACCCTTTGGGAATTTCAGTATATTACAGATTATTTTTTTTAAAACATCCGAGCTTCCTACATTTTGTCCCAGTTAAAAGGTATTGGCTCTTACATAAAATGTAAGAAGTTGCAACAGCTGTAGTTAGGCTACAGCTAAAGCCTAATATAAATATGGTAAACAAAAGCAAGACGGTGTGCACCCATATACTCAGGACATCTGACTCCCTCCATGAACCTACTCACTCCTGCTCTTCCCAGATATGGAAAGATCCAGTGACCATGCTACAGTTAACATACCAGTTTCGCATTAAATATAAAGTTTTTAAACAGCATTGCCTCCTCCTACCAGGAATTTGAGAGAAGGGCAGCAAATCACCAACCCAGCTGCAAGGCTTTGTTAACACTCAAACCAAGTCAAGCCCCTCACCAGATGTGCCAGAGTCCCCTTCCACTGTCCCCACGTGGGAAGGATGCAGGACACTGCAGTACCTCACTAGTGCTGTTCATACAGATCTATTGCAAATACATACAGCCCCATCACAGGCTGTGCAGAAGAACTCCCTGAGACTTTTTTTTTTTTTAAATCAAATAAAATTTTTACTACAGGTTTCACAGATTTGCTTTAGTACAAACTTATGGCTAAAATATAACAGCTTTTCCCAGCATGCTGAGCTGTGTTTAATAGAACTGATTAGAGTTAGTAATTTTTTTGTTTCTTTTTCACTGGCAGACGCAAAAACAACCTGAATGACGAAGCATAATGAACTACTGAGATCATCCAGAATGCAATCGATTCACAAAGACCGATAATTTATTACAAAAATATACACTTTTTCTTTAGCTATTCTAAAAACTTCAAATTACCCAGAATTTTTAAAAGGCTTTTTAATAAGCTTCTGCCTAGAGTAATTTAAGGTGCAGCAAATCCCCACATTATCATCATTTTAGACTTGGATTATAAACTTTTCAGCATTAATTTTACTAGATTTGAGAATCAAACCCCTTTCCCAACTGCTGTAATAAAGGGTAAGTGACAATTCAATTTCAAGATGAAAACTGAGTCTAAGTACAAACTTATTGGCACATTAAGAAATCCCTACTACCCTCTGACCTAACTACAACCACATGATTGCCTGCACAAGCATACAAATTACTGAATTAACACACAAACTGCTTCCCCTCTCTGGCACACCACCACAGGATTTTAAGGAGCATTTCTTGCCTACGTGACCACCATGCTTTCAACTGCATATCGCAAACAAGAGTCGTAACTGGATAGCAAAATACTACCCATTTTTTTTTGTCCTGTAATACAGTTCAGATGTTTGGAAGGTACATCAGCCTTTACCAAAGTTCAGTCTGAAGACAGTGATACAGTTGCCAGAGGAAAACAGCTGTCCCTCTGCAATTTATTAGTCCAAATTATAAACAGGACTACTGCTATTCCCGACTTTTGAGAATGCCAACTAGTCAAAAAGATTATACTCCCTCAGCACACAGGCCAGCAAATGAAGTCACTGATACTTACCACAAACATAGCCTAAAACAAAGGCAGTTTGTGCAACAAGAGGCTACACATCGTTCAGCCAAAGGAAAGATTAGAGCTTTCTGCATGAGGAAGCAGCAAAGGTGAACATCTGCCCTTTGCTCCAGAGAGATGATGGCTTTTTGGGACCATGTCCAAGTGGTACTCAGAAGCCCAGGTCACTTGTTCTAGTGCATGTAAATACACATTTAGCTCTCACGAGACAAGAGGTGATGTTTGGCCTACTCCAGCTGCCAGCAAAGTCCACCCACAAATAAGACACATCTTGATTGGCCTGAAAAGGAGGCGTTTCCTCTGCTCCAACCTAAAGTCTGAAGCGACTGAAGAATGGTTAACTGGGAAACTTGCCTGTAAATTCAAACTTTGATCAGGTATTCAGCACTGGCACAGGATGAGCTCTGGACTACCAGCTTGATGTAGCCATGGTGTTTGTGCAGTCTGAAATGCACCCTGCACTGTTATGCTCCCACAGCTCCTCTAGACTCCTTATACATGTATGCACATACATGTACGTACTCTCCCCTTTGGCAAAGCATCACTTAAACATAACAGGAAAACAGAGAGAGGACTGATTCTGGTCAAACAAAGCATTAAAACCACAGAGAGGTTCTGTATGGAGGATGTTACTTTTTTTTTCCACCCATACCTTTGCTCCACCAAGAAGTGTACATTTGCTATAGCCCCTCTTCCAGCTACTCAAAAATAAGTGGTTCTGCTGACAGATGGGGCTTCTATGTAATGTAGGACCTCTCAATGAATCTTTCCTTTGTCAAATCTCTCCTTAAATACACGTAACATTTCTAGCATGCACAACGTCCTGTGGCAAGGAGTTGCACAGCTTCACACACTGCTCTTAATTGTTTCTATTTGTAGATGCTATGTAGCATTTATTCTTTCTGCATTCAACTTGGCAATAACATTCATTCCAAGCTAAGAAATCCTACCTTAGTCATTCCAAATTTTTTCCACGTAAGCTATATCCTTTTAGATCAGAGTATTAGAAATGGACAAAACTCACAACAGTAAGCTATATTGTAAATCCATGCTGCAGCCATAATGCTGTTTTCTTATTTCACGATATCCAGTGCTTTTCTACTTCGCTTGCAGAAGTTCAAGATGCTTCCAGACAACTATAACAAACTCAAAACTCAACCTATAAGCAGTAAGTTCTACCTGACAATAAAGCCACTTTTACCATGCGGATTACTCCACAGATCCGCAATTTTCAAGCCCAGTTGGTCTTACAAGGTCCTTTTACAATCCTCCTAGTAGAAAAATTTATCTTGAATAGAAGTGCTGCATTTGCAATGCCACTTCTCACCTCTTCTTCCCGGTCATTTACAACGTGCTGGGCAGCCAAGATCCTTGCAGATTTATCTCCAAAAGCAACCTGCCTCTGCTAGGAAAATCAATCAGCTATTCCTACCCTCCACTTCTTGTATTTTTATTAATTTTTTAGCCATGTAAGGACGTTCCCACTTAACCCTGGCTGCTTGATTTCTTTTGATAAGGAAACCTGTTGAAAGATGTCCGGAAATCACAACCGTGTCTTTGAGATCACCCTATTTGTATACTTGCTGATCCTTCCCAAGAGCTCCAAGAGGTATGTTTTCCTTTCAAAGAGCTGTACTGACACTACTCTGGGATATCATATTCATCATAGCGTCATAGAATGGTTCAGGTTGGAAGGGACCTTCAAGATCATTGAGCTCCAACCCCCTGGGCAGGGACACCTCCCACCAGACCAGGTTGCTCAAAGCCCCATCCAGCCCAGCCCTGAACACGTCCAAGGAAGGGGCATCCACAACTTCCCTGGGCAACCTGTTCCAGTGTCTCTCCACCCTCACAGAAATAATTTCTTCCCAATATCTAGTCTAAATCTCCCCTCTTTCAATTTAAAACCATTACCACTTGACCTATCACTCCACTCCCTGATAAAGTCCCTCCCCATCTTTCCTGTAGCCCCCTTCAGGTACTGGAAGGGGCTCTAAGGTCTCCCCAGAGCCTTCTCTTCTCCAGGCTGAAAAAACCCCAGCTCTCTCAGCCTGTCCTCATCAGAGAGGTGCTCCATCCCTCTGATCATCTTCATGGCCCTCCATGGGACCTGCTCCAACAGGTCCGCGTCCTTCTTGTGCTGAGGACTCCAGAGCTGGACACAGTGCTCCAGGTGGGGTCTCACCAGAGCACAGCAGAGGGGTAGAGACTTCACACACTCACCCCTGGACTCCAGAGCTGGACATAGTGCTCCAGGTAGGATCTCACCAGAGCAGAGGGGTAGAGATTTCACACACTCACCCCTCCCCCCCCGAAAAG